>NW_011484304.1:1408776-1432303 GCF_000754665.1 Bison bison bison | reverse complement strand
AAGTGAAGAGGAACTCAAAAGCCTCTTGATGAAGGTGAAAGTGGAGAGTGAAAAGTTGGCTTAAAGCTCAACATTCAGAAAACAAAGATCATGGCATCCAGTCCCATCACTTCATAGGAAATAGATGGGGAAACAGTGGAAACAGTGTCAGACTTTATTTTTCTGGGCTCCAAAATCACTGCAGATGGTGACTGCAGCCATGAAATTAAAAGACACTTACTCCTTGGAAGGAAAGTTCTGACCAACCTAGATAGCATATTCAAAAGCAGAGACATTACTTTGCCAACAAAGGTCCGTTTAGTCAAGGCTATGGTTTTTCCTGTGGTCATGTATGGATGTGAGAGTTGGACTGTGAAGAAGGCTGAGCGCTGAAGAATTGATGCTTTTGAACTGTGGTGTTGGAGAAGACTCTTGAGAGTCCCTTGACTGCAAGGAGATCCAACCAGTCCATTCTAAAGGAGATCAGCCCTGGGATTTCTTTGGAAGGAATGATGCTAAAGCTGAAACTCCAGTACTTTGGCCACCTCATGGGAAGAGTTGACTCATTGGAAAAGACTCTGCTCCTGGGAGGGATTGGGGGCAAGCGGAGAAGGGGACGACAGGGGATGAGATGGCTGGATGGCATCACTGAGTCGATGGACGTGAGTCTGAGTGAACTCTGGGAGTTGGTGATTTACAGGGAGGCCTGGCATGCTGCGATTCATGGGGTCACAAAGAGTCGGACACGACTGAGGGACTGCTCTGATCTGGTCTGAATCCTGCCCACTTGTATGCAAGGATGTGCTGTGCTTAGTCGCTCAGTGGTGTATGACTCTTTGTGTCTCCATAGACTGTAACCCGCCAGGCTCCTCATCCATGGGGATTCTCCAGGCAAGAAGACTGGAGTGAGTTGCCATGTCCTCTTCCAGGGGTTCTTCCCAACCCAGGGATCGAATCCAGGTCTCTTGCATTGCAGGCGGATTCTTTTCCCTCTGAGCCACCAGGGAAGTCCAAGAATACTGGAGTGGGTAGCCTGTTCCTTCTCTGGGGATGTTCCCAACCCAGGAATCAAATCGGGGTCTCCTGAATTGCAGGCTGATTCTTTACCAGTTGAGCTACCATAGAAGCTGGTCAGATAAGTCCTTCAGAGATGGTATTGTATGAGTACATTTCCCAAGAAAGATTACCTTAATTTGTTTTTTTAAAAATGTCTGGTTTTCAAAACAAGTGTCCTCTGTTTTTTCTTCCACTGTTTATCCATATTCTATTTTCAAGATACATCTCAGGCTTCCGCTTTTCCCAAATATATTAAATGGTTAAAAACATGCTCTCTGACAGCTGAGCTTTGGATTCAAATCTCAACTCCACCATGACCAGCTATGTGACACTGGGCAAATTCCTTTCGCCTCTGTATCTCCTTTTTCTTCTCTCCAAAGCAGGAATAATATACACCACATAGGGCCCCTATCCCTTTGGGCCATGTTATATTGAATCATGACCAGTGAAAGTAAGCTACTTCTAGATCTTATATGTAAAAACCTCCCATGCAATCTTTTGCAGTCTGTTCCTCCATTCGCTGGTCAAATGGACAACATCCTAAAACTGTAGAGGATGGGGGTCACAGGTGCAAGAAGCTTTGGTCCCTGAATGACTGACCGTATGGAACAGAGCATCCTTTCAAATTCCACTTCAAATTGGATTATACTTGAGCCAGAAATATATTTCTATTTTATTAAGCTTCTGAGGTGTTGTTTTTCTCTCTATGATGGCCAATAGTAATGTCATAACTTACATAAGGGGTGATGGGAAGGGGAAGAGGGAATGCCTGCTGGCGAGGTAGCTAACGCCTACTACAATGACCTCCAAATAGCTCTGAGGCTCATCATAGCTATGTAGTCATGCGGCACTGCTACCCAGATTCCTGACTGTGTCATCGCAGGTTTTTATGCATTACAAAATACAGAACAATTCAACTCAGAGCCTGTGTGGTTTATGTAATATGCCTAACACAGCACTCTGCCCATGTGACTTATAGCACTGGCATGCAAAGAATCCAGGACCTGGGATTGATTTTTCCAATGCCTGGATGTCATATTCTTATCGATATAATTTTCAGCTATGTGCTAAAAAACCCATAGTATAAGAAGTGGCTATAAAAATGTTGGTGTGATGCAGCCTGTCGCTCAAGATCCATCGAGTCAGCAGCCGCTCTTTTTAGAGCAAATGCATAGAAGGCATGTCCATTTCCACAGTCTCAAGAACTGGGTTTGATCTATTTAGAGGGGAGTGTGGAAAGAAGGAGTAATTGCATAAAAATATTAGGTGTAGCTTGAGTTAGAATGTTTAACTGAATGGGTGGGGAGAGTGTAGTTTTCAGGTAGATGGAGTCACCAGGAGGAGGCAACAGGTCTGTTGATGTGATGTCAGGGGAAAGAACAGCAGAAGCCCTTCTAGTTTACATTAGAAACTTCCAAATCACATACACTTAACCAACTTATCAGATAACTGATGCTGTTCATCCCTTCCAAAACAGACTGACTTACATGCCCATAGGATGCTGAACAAATAGAACCTGTAGGCTCAGTCCCTACACCCCTAGCATCACCCCACTCCAGTACTCTTGCCTGGAAAATCCCGTGGACAGAAGAGCCTGGTGGGCTGCAGTCCATGGGGTCGCTAAGAGTTGGACACGACTGAGCAACTTCACTCTCACTTTTCACTTTCATGCATTGGAGAAGGAAATGGCGACCCACTCCAGTGTTCTTGCCTGGAGAATCCCAGGGACAGGGGAGCCTGGTGGGCTACCATCTATGGGGTCGCACAGAGTCAGACACGACTGAAGTGACTTAGCAGCAGCAGCAGCAGTTGAGCTTTAAGTTTATCAAAAATTATTGTGTAAGCATCCCAGCTTGTTTATGTCAGTTGCATTTGTTTTGATTAGGCCATTTTTAGATAAACTAATGAAACAAACATTTAAAAATGAAATAAAATCAAATAAAAATGTGTGGACTAAAGTCCTAGAGGTGAGAAGTATGGGAGCAGGGGAGCTGGTGTTTGGCCAGAGGGCACTATCAAGAGATAATAGAATGC
The DNA here is from genome assembly GCF_000754665.1 of Bison bison bison. Lineage (NCBI taxonomy): Eukaryota > Metazoa > Chordata > Mammalia > Artiodactyla > Bovidae > Bison > Bison bison. Next base: position 1,429,234 of record NW_011484304.1, on the reverse strand, counting down.
TGATGGGTAAAAATCTTGGGAAATTTGTAATCATTTGGAGAGAAGTGTGTAGGGTTAGGTGTTTCAAGGAGAAGTAGCAGAAGTGTTGATTGAGGATAAACATCTAAAACCAGTATGTATGACCTGGTCATACACATGGGGATTGTAACTCTCTTCCTTCTTTATACAGCCCAGCTCTTAGTAAGTACAGTTAATGACATGGGTAATGGTGATAAGGAGGATGGGGAGACATCACCTGTTCGGAGAAGCCTTTCCTAATTATGCCCTGTGGTTAGGTTTTGTCTCTTCTAGGACAAGTTGCATATTCTTCAAGAAACAAACTTGATTTGCCCAATTTCTGTTTATACGGAATATGGAAGATTGGAATGGTGCCTTTCCTAGCCCCGTTACCCCAGTACCTCTCACTCTCCCTGGTACCTAGTGTTCAACCATAATTTACTGAATTGAATGCAAGGAGAATGAATTCTTAAATATGTAAGAAGAGGAGGTTACTCTTTATCAGCCTTCATCAGCTCTTCAACAATGTCCTGTTTTGATAACATTAACACATCACCTCTTGGACTTGAGATCCTGGTGGGTCCCTTGAACAGAAATGCCCCACTTGGCAAAGAAAATGTAGACCTTTTTCCATCAGCCAAGACGATTTTCAAGGTTTCTTTGTGTGTTTTGTTCTAGGAAAAGAAAAATGCTCTCCTACCCCTGCTATGCAATTGCAATAGATATTCTTTCAAACACCCACCTCCCGTATTCTGATCTGCACCCAATTCCCAGGCAGGGGGTGGTACCTTCCCCTCCCTCTGATTTGAGAGTTTCTGCTCTGGTTCATCCTTAAACCCTTTCACAACTCAAAATTCTGTGAGCCAGTAGGTTGCCAACATTTGGTCAGGAGATGAATGGGAGACGAGAAGGATTTAAAAAATATATTGGGCTGCTTTGTTCTCAAGCTGGCATTGGTGCCATTGTGTATCTGGAGAGGTTTTGTGGTCAGATTTTGATTATTTGCTAGTTTTGGCAACTGTTGCAATGTTAGGTCTCATATTGTTTCTATCATTTTTTACAGTTTCTTGTTTAACTCTTTGCTGGCAGAACATTTTAGGTACACATTAAGATCAGAGATGATTTAAAACAAATGGCATTTGTGCCTCCTTTTGATTTGTGGCTCACCTGACAGGACCTAACTCCAGGTTGCTGGACAACGTTCAACCCTTGCTAAGTGTTAGTGGATTGGAGTGGGCTCTGCATGGTCAGCATGATCTCAACAGGACAGAAGACTCTGTTGCACCGAAAGAAGAGAGAGAATTAAAATCACTACAAGTAGGACCAATGAATGCACACTGGCTTTATAAATTTATTCTTGAGGTGGCCTGAGAAAGGATAAATCAGGAGCTTGGGATTAATACATGCACACTACTACATATAAAATAACCAACAAGGACCTACAGGGAACTCTACTCAATATTGAGTATGAATATCATACTCAATATGATAACCTATATGAGAAAAGAATTTGAAAAAAAATGCATATATATATATATATATATGTTGTTGTTCAGTCACTCAGTTGTGTCCAACTCTTTGCGACCCCATGGACTACAGCACACCATGCTTCCTTGTCCTTCACTATCTTCCAGAGTTTGCTCAAATTCGTGTCCACTTTGCTGTACACTGGAAACTAACTCACTGTTGTAAATCAACTATACTCCAATAATTTAAATAAATTTATTCTCCTTCAACATTTTTGATACTTCTCATTGAAGACCTCGCTCTACACCTTTCTCTCCAGATTATTACAAATTTCCCAAGTTGTTGTTTGGTTTTGTTTTTACCATTTAGCATCTAGTTGTCTGTTGCTCCCGTCCTCCAGCCAAAGACCATCTCCTCTACTGCCACGTTCCCCAGTCACCAGGAGTTTAGCCTATGCATTTTTACACTTTATCCTTAGGAACTCTGGAGGAAACTCTTCCTTTTATCTCCCTCTCCTCCCCAAACCCAGTTATTTGAGACTGTGCAAATAGTTGAAGGCTCCCCTGCATTTGCCCTGAAAAGAGGTGCCACTGACTTGACAGTGTCTTGAGTCACAGGCTGTGTTATCACTCAGGTCTTAACTAGCTCCTAGTGATCACTCTCCACTGAGGTTGTGGAATCCCCTCGCCTGGAGGGAGGGCTGAGACTAGTGCTCACTTCTAAAGAAAAGAATACCAATACAGCAGAATCCCAGTGACGGGATGTCATTCTGGTTATCACTTCTCTCCCCTTCTCTCTCTTTCTCTGAAGGAAGCAAGGCACCACATCATGAGTAGCTATCTGGAGACACACAAGTCCCAAGGTCAACCAACAGCCAGTGAGGACCCAGAGTCTGCCACCGTGGGATCTTTGTCACATCCACTTTTGAGATGACAGCAGTCCTGGCTGATTCCTTGATTTTGGCCTTGCCCTGAAGAGGCCCTGAGTCAGTGGCATCTAGCTAAACTGCCTCCAGATTCTTGCTTGCTCTATGCACACAAATTTGTAACATCATTGTTCGAGGCCAGTACATTTTGGGCATTTGTTACCCAGTGACAGGTAACTGGGCTTCCCCTATTGTTTCAAGCAGTAGGGAATCCACCTGCCAATGCAGGAGACACGGGTTCGATCCCTGGGTCGGGAAGATCTCCTGGAGTAGGAAATGACAACCCATTCCAGTATTCTTGCCTGGGAAGTGCCATGGACAGAGGAGCCTCGTGGGCTACAGTCCATGGGGTTGCAAAGAGTCGGACGTGACTGAGCACGCATACACAAGAGATAACTAATACAGACTCCTAACAAGCATGGCAGGGAAGAAACTGACGATGGGAGCCTGTATGATTCTCTCTCAAGCTTATATTCTTTGGATCAGTTTGACAATTTGGGATCCTATAAAATTCTCACACCCTTCTCTTCAGAAGGGAAGAGTGATGGTCCATGTGTCCTCTGTCTTTGGGCTCCATGCACCCAAAGTAGCCTCTTTGCAGTGCTGTAGCCCACAGGCTCATCTCAGAAGAAGGTCAAGTGACAGCATTGTATAGGGATGAACCACATCTGGGTTTTCTCTTTATAGTTCTCATTTTATTTCTGGAAATGTTTTCTTTTTCACATTAAAAGATTCTGAATCCCCCCTCACCAACTGTGTGTTTCAACCTCCCACTTAAAATTCTCCCCCAGAGATTACCACCCCTTTTCTTTGTAAAGATTTCCTCCCCCAAGTGGTCCACTCCAGGGACAAGGAGATGTCAGGATTCCTTGCAGTTCCAGAGGTCTTTCTCCATTCACAGCTTCCCAGCGGGGACTGGGACTGTCTAGAGCAAAAGTCAAGTGGCAAAAGGCATCATCAAAAATAGTTGACCTTGGGGGCTTCCCTGGTGATCCAGTGGTTAAAAATCTGCCTTCTAATTTAGGGGAACTAGAATCCCATATGCCAGGGGGCAACGCAGCTCATTCACCACAACAACTGAGCCCCTGTGGTCTGGAGCCCACTCACCACGTGTAGAAAGAAGCCCACGCACTCCAAGAAGGACCCTGTGTGCTGCAACCAATACACTACACAGCCAAAAATAAATAGATAAATATTCATAAAATAATAATATTTGACAGTACTTGGACCTGGGCTGAACTAAGATTTACTTTAAATCTGGCCTGGAAAAAGAATTGGATAGGCAAATAATACACATGAGTAGATTCTCTGTTACTTATAGCCTCAGCGAAATAATTCTGGAATTGATCACGATTAACACAGAACTGGCTTTCACACTGGTCCCCGAAACAGCATCCAGCACATAGCACTCAACATTCAGCACCCAGCCCTCAGCTTGGTACATATCAAGGACTGAACTAGTATTTGTTGAAGAAATAAAAGCCTGGAACTTATATGGATTGCCCCTTCCTCAAGGAATCAGAACATGAAAAAACTGAGCAACACAGAAGTGCTCCTGAAGAACAGTACAAACCTCTTTGGTTCTGAAATGGCATAAAATGTCATAGTTTAAATAAATGTTCAGAAGTAGTATCAAGGAAAAAATTCAGGTGATAAAATATTTACTATCAACATGTATTGTAGTTGATGGTTATTAATATTTATTTATTAAGCAAAAAACTTTTTAACTTAAATGCATTGACTTTTTTTTTGGTGAAAAGGATGGAAATGACTTTTATGGAGCCCTACTATATGTCATTAGCTTGTTTATTTCCTTCCTGGCACTGATTACTATTAGAAATTGCTTTATTTGTTTATTTAATTGTTCATTTCTATACCACCCCCCACCCCCCATCACACACACACCATATTGAACGTAAACCCCATAAGGGTAGCAATGTGATTAATTCTCTTTATCACTTTTCTCCAGTCTTAGAGTACAGACTTGTCAAATGGCAAACATGCAAACAAATATGTACATATGTTTAAACTTGTAAGTACTTATTGAACGAATGAATGAATGAATAGCTCATTGACTGCAAATTGATTAAAGCATGTTTTCACTTAATGCAAAGAATTTAAAGGCCAGGTCCACCAAGTGAAAACTTTTAGAATACACTCCACAATTCCTCAACCCTTTTTTTTTTTTTTTTAAAGAGCAAACTACTTCATCCTCTGTGGGGCCCCAGTTTTGTGGGACTTCCCTCCCCCCTAAAACGGGAACTATGCCTGGGTTGTAAGGCCCGGTATTCCGCCTAAGGCTGGCTGGCTGGTTTCAAGGGGAAGGGTTGGGGTGGGGAGGATGCAGGGCCCATTTAGTCCCTGTGAGTGGGCCCCCCAGCATGTGCTTTCCTAGAGACTTCATAGCTCCTGGACATTAAACCCTGTGCCAGTTAATAAATGAGATCTGACAAGACTTTAACCTGAAATGGCATTTCCCTCTAAGGCTCCTCTCAATCTTAACCAGAGCCACAGATAACAGGAAGAAAAATATAAAGAAATATTGTGAAACTGGGGAGACTGCCCTTGTTAACAGCTCAAAGGTGGAAAAAAGTAATTTTTTGGCATTCATCTCAAATTACCTAAGACTTCAGATTTAAGCTCAATTTGCTGCAAGAATTGTATCCAAATCTGGGATGACTCCATTCCTTTTATTTGGGTTCAATTTTTCTCCTTCTGGTTTTTATTTTTAGCAGTGCTTCAATTATTTTAAGATGATAATAGTCATCAGACTTTTTAGGGAATTTAGGGAGAACAAGGCCAACAGTTCTCTTTTTCAAAGTCTTCAAGAACCCAAACTTTCACAGTCCCACATTCTGCTCCCAAGACATTAACTCTAATTAAGCTAATCAAACCCATACACAGTCGTAAGAATAAAAAGTACTAAAGAACAAGACGACTCTATGAGAAACAGATATTATACAATGAAAATAAAATGAATTCTCCAGACTTTTTAAACTACTGTTCCATTAAGCACACTTATTTTTTGAATGAGCTTTGATCTTTTTTTAATTTTTTTCATTTCATAGACCAAGATGTTGTCATTCGAGGAATGAATTACTTCCTTTAGGTTGACCTCATTCATATTCCATAGCAAGAGCCAATCTGATTACAACTGCAATTGAGCATAATCCAATTACAATTTTTATTCCAAGCTGTAACATGATCCTCTAAATTTGAGAACAAAATGGACTCCCAAGTTGGTGAGAAACACAGAGATTCCCATTTGTGTGGAATCAGAAAAGATTGCTTATAGGCTGGTTTGGGGGCTTCCCAGGTGGCGCTGTAGTAAAGAACTCGCCTGCCTATGCAGGAAACATAATGAGATGTGGGTTCGATCCCTGAGTCAGGAAGATCCTCTGGAGGAGGGCGTGACAACCCACTCCAGTATTCTTGCCTGGAGAATCTCATGGACCGAGGAGCCTGGAGGACTGCAGTCCATAGGGTTGCAAATATTCAGACAAGATTGAAACCACTTAGCAAACACACACAGGCTGGTTTGGAGGAACTGGGTTCTGAGAGTTAGAAAAGTGGAAAGATGAGCCCACAGCATCCTCACACCAACAATCTCAGCCTAAGGAACCAGATGTCCTCAATGACTAGGCAGATAAATCCTGGCCTTGGACCATCCCCCAAATACCCCCTTAATCTGTGTACATTTACTTCCCATCTTTTACAAACCCCACCCCTCTGAGCTGCAGTGTTTTATGTTTCCACTTTCATGGGAGCTTTGTGACTTTTCCACCCACCTATTCTTTTTGCTCCCTCACCACTGGTCATGTCTTTTTGGCCTCTCTCAAGGCCAGTTTTAAACTGAAATCCCTCTTCCCACATGGATGCCCTTTTTCCTACTGGGAAAAGATTGACACTCAGCTTCGTCAAGGGTTCCTACAGCTCAAGAGTTCTTCTTGAGCTGCTCATTGGTTCTCAAGAAAACAAAACATTTTATTTACTTGGCTTACCATCTAGGAATGCTGTACAGGTAAACTAAAGTGTTTTGTAAAGTAAAACCTATAAAGGTCCTTATGGAAGAATGACTAATACCATAGTGTATTACTCTGGAAGAACTCCAAGGAGAGGTAATGATGAGGAATCTAAATGGATAGCACTCCCTGGAATTATACAGCATACAACTCTGTGTGGTGGCCCTGATGTTGACAAATGTGCTATTCTTAACAGACATAGTCATGTGAATAAGCCATAAGGACTGAATGAAGAATAAGAATAGAAGAAAGCAAAAATAAAGGAAAAAAAGATAGGAAAGCGACAGAGAAAGGGGACTGGTGATGCAGAATGATGCTCATAAATGTGTGTGTGTGTATGTATCCACAGAAAAAGATCTAGAAGGACACCCACAAACTCTTAATGTGTACTACATCTGGATTGTGGAATGGGATATGATTTTGCTTTTTAATAGCAACTTTTATAGTTTTCAAAAACCAATAAAAAAGAAGCAGCAAATGATGTGAGAAAGGTACACTAAATCCTGGTTAGGGAAGGGGTAAGATAGGACAGACACAACCATATACTTTAGCATCATATTGATACTCATCATCCATTATCATCCCCACTTATATATGCAAGAGACAAGGGTTAGTGACAAGGGCAAGAAACCAGGGGGAATCAGTAAGGTCAAGCTTGGGGGATACTGCCCACTAAAACTGTCAGGTTAGCTCCTCTTGCTTCTTCTGGCTTTGGGGATTTATGTTGAAGCGATGGCTGAAGCCAGGCGGTGAGTAGCCTCACAAGGGAAGTCAACAGAGGTGAAAGAGATCATGGTGGTTAGATGTTCATAAATTCTCTCTTTGGGGTACACAGGGGAACATTAAGGTTGGTATGAGAATGAAAGTCACCCAAGAAGAAGGAAAAGTATTGTTAAAACTGCCATGGATATCAAAGGACACAAGAGAGAGTTGGTGTTATTACGAAGGGCTATTAGGGGTGTAAATAGGAGACAGGCAAGTCAAACTGGCTTAATTCAAATTTGCTCCAATAACTGAAATGTCTAGGGATAATTCCACTTTATCCAGCACACGTCTTGCCAGCACAACATCTGACCACCATTCAATCCTTTGGTTGTACCCACATCCCCAGTATATATACATGTGCTGTGCTGAGTCACTCAGTCGTGTCTGACTCTTTGTGACCCCATAGACTGTAGCCTGCGAGGCTCCTCTCTCCATGGGGATTCTCCAAGCAAGAATACTGGAGTAGGTTGCCAAACACTCCTCCAGGGGATCTTCCAACCCAGGGATCAAATCCAGGTCTCCCGCAATGCAGGCGGATTCTTTATCATCTGAGCCTATGTATACGGCTCCTATATACAAGCTCATATATATACATACATGTAAAGAATCTGCCTGCCAATGCAAGAGACACAGGTTCAATCCCTGGGTCAGGAAGATCCTCTGGAGAAGGAAATGTCAATCCATTCCAGTATTCTTGCCTGGAAAACTCCATGGACAGGGGAGCCTGGAGGTCTATAGTCCATAAGGTTGCAAAGAGTTGGACACTTAACGACTAAGCACTGAGTATATACATTTTATGTCATGAACTCTTTTACTGAATATTACAGTTCCACGATTATTACTAAGGCACTTGGAACAGGAAAATTAGAGACCAATTTTACTAAAGATTGTAATTTCTCACCTTTCGGAAGCAGTAGGTTTGTGGTGATGACTGTGGGAAACATCTTACTGAATGTAGCTCATTCTTGAACTTACTAATGCCTAATTGCCATTTTTCTTAAGCTGCTTTCAGTTGGACTTCTATTAATAGAGAGTCTTTTTTTTTTTTTTGGCCATACAGCAGGTCTTGAGGTATCTTAATTCCCTGACCAGCGATTGAACCCCAGCCCACAGCAGTGAAAACCCACAGTTCTACCTCTGGATCGCCAAGGAATTCCCAATGGAGAGAGTTTTGATGCCTGGGGAAGTGTCATAATCTGCTACCAGATAGATGCTCCTCAAGGATGAAGTTGTGCTTCACTCATCACTTTAATTCCTGTACCTCTCAGCTCAGTGGCACATATGGGTGTCCATTCAAGACTGTGTTTGGGGATTTAAGCAGACATTAAGAAGAATATTGGTCTCTGTGTACACTGTGGTCTCTGTGGAAGCTGCAATTTATGCTAAAATATTATCCTCAGAAGATAAGAGACAGCGTGCATTCCAAAAAGGATTATTTGGGAAAATCTAAACACAACAGGAAAAGGAGAATTAAAAATTAAGAGCAATCATTTATCATGTACAAAGCCATTCCATAGAATCTGTTCAACCTTTCTGAACCTCGGTTTCTTCATCTATAACATGGGATAATATTAACAACTTTCTTTTTTGCCTTGAGACCCAGTGAGATAATATGTGCCAAAATAGAATACAGATTTTTACAGTAAACAGTAAACATTGTCATCACACATTCATAGATGAACATACTCTGTATAGACTGAACGGGTTCTGCTGGACTCTCTGGGGACAAAGGACTGGTGATTCCATTTGAGACTTGAAGGCTTTTTCCACTGGTATAAGCAAAGTGAGCCAGTTTATCACCACAAGCAGGCTCATTGAAGTTACATTAACCCCAAGAGGAGATTGGCTAAAACCAAGGTAAAATATGGACTTTGAACCTGATTCCTAGAAATCACAAAAGACCACCGGGGAGACTGACAACAACCAACCAAACTCGGCAAGACTTGGAAGCCAAGAATGTAAAAGAGAACACGCTGGCCACTGCTGGCTGTAACCAGGAGGACAAACGAGGACCCACCAGACGAGAGGACAGGGTGATGGCCAACCTTTCCAGCTCTGGAGACTCATATTTTTTTCTGAGTTGCAAGTTTTTTTTTCCCAATGGAGAATAGAATATCCTTTTTTTTTTTTTAAACTGGTCATTCTCCCTACTTACTTTCTCATGGTCCTTGTCCCATAACACCCACGGAGATCTTTTTTTAAAAAAAGGAAAACAAAATTTCCACACTGGTTAAAGTTTCTAAAGGTTTCCTATCACAATCAGAATAACATCTCAACCCTTTCCTGTGGGCTAGAAAGTTCTCGATGATCTAGGAAGCCTCCAGTGAGCCAGCCTCTGCCACATTGCAGGTATGTCTCTCCCTAACCAGGCAGTCACACTAGCCTCTTCCAACACAGCAGGCTCACTTTCACCTCCAGACCCTTGTGCTTGCCGCTCCCTCTGCCTGGGATGCTCATAATCATGTCTCTGCACTGCTCATTTCTTTCTGTCGTTTCTCTCTTAGATCAGTACCACCTTCCAGAAGGTCTTATCTGACCACCTGATGTAACGTTGCTCATCCTCTCTCATCACTCTCTCCTATTTCTAATTACCACTGCCTGAAATCATAGCTTTAATTTGTTATATGGATATTTACATGTGTAAATAAGTGTTACTCACTCAGTCGTGTCTGACTCTTTGTGACCCCATGGACTGTAGCCTGCCAGGATTCTCTGCTGATGGAATTCTCCAGGCAAGAATACTGCAGTGGGTTGCCATTCCCTTCTCCAGGGTATCTTCCTGATCCAGGGCTCGAACCCAGGTTTCCTGGATTGCAGGCAGATTCTTTACTGTCTGAGTCACCAGAGAAGCCCACACCTGTATGTATGTGTATATATATATACACACACACACACATAAGGTATGTATACATACAAATACATAAGCACTACAAACATAAGTGTAGATTATGTGGATTTTTGCCCAGATTAAATATTAAGTTTTGTGAATTTTGGGTCAATATTTTTGTCTTGTTCACCCCTGTATCCCCAGTGCCTGGCCCATTGTAGTTCTCAATAGATTCTTACTAAATGAGAAAGCAAATCTCTCCCGGCAGCCCCTGCTCTTATCTGATTTCTGCATTTGCTGATCTTGCATCCCCCCTTCCTCTAATAGAATATTGACAATTTTCAGGACTGAAATGACCCTGAAAAGTCCAGTCTCCTGCCTGCAGACAAGACTATGCCTGAGCCATTTATGATCTATAGTGTCCCCCATCCAAAAAATGTGTTCATGGATCTCCTGAGTGGTACATGAATCAGCATGAAAAGCTATGACAAACATAGAGAGCATATTAAAAAGCAGAGACATTACTTTGCCGACAAAGGTCCATATAGTAAAAGCTATGGTTTTTCCAATAGCCATATATAGATGTGAAAGCTGGACCATAAAGAAGACTGAGCACCGAAGAATTGATGCTTTCGAACTCTGGTGCTGGAGAAGACTCTTGAGAATCCCCTGGTCTGCAAGGAGATCCAACCAGTCAATCCTAAAGGAAATCAGTCCTGAATATTCATTGGAAAGACTGTTACTGAAGCTGAAGCTCCAATACTTTGGCTACCTGATGCAAAGAACTGACTCATTGGAAAAGACCCTGATGCTGGGAGAGACTGAGGGCAGGAGAAGAAGCAGGTGATAGAGGATGAAATGGTTGGATGGCATCACTGACTCAACACACAATGAGTTTGAGCAAACTCCAGGAGATAGTGAAGGACAGGGAAGCCTATCATGCTGCAGTCCATGGGGTTGCAAAGAGTCAGGTATGCCTTAGCAACTGAGCAACAACAATATGACCCAGCAGGGAGGAAGTTTCATTCCTGAAGTTAGTATTTCTCTGCTTTGCAAAGTAGAAAGCAGAAGAAAGTCCTGATATACGGCAAAGTAGCTTTCAAGTCCAGATGACTAGTGTCTGTCTGAAGTGTCATGTTGAAGAATTTTAGGCTTTTATGTGCTCTGTACTCTCTCTTTAGAAAAAAAAAAAATCAATCTTGGGATTGGTTAGCAGGGTCTGCATGAGCAGAGGATAGCGGGATGATGATTTTATGTATTTGCAGTTCCTAAAAGCATGGCTTTTCCTCTAGATTGACAACTACATCATTCTGCCTGTTTTTGGTCATGTCAGGAAAAGATTGTGGGTGAAAGAACTGGGCCACTACTTTTCCTATACCTCGTACTGAAATGCTTTAACTTGCTGTTACATTCCCTAATAATCTATAAAAGCACTAGATTCCATTACTTCCCAAACTTTCAAACCAAATCTGTAAGTAAATAATATCTAACAGGCAAGAGAAAAAAAAAAAAAAAAACAAAACAGACCAAGACAAGAGACAAGTGAATCCCCAGATGTGAACATGATATTCTAAGTTGCAAGACTAGGTCCTAGGTCTCTGAGGATGTGTTTAAAGAGTCAAGACTGCATCTCTAGATCGGTGTGTCTCTTCATGGACTCATATTTCTAACCTGCTCCTATACCAGGGCTTCCCCAGTGGCTCAGACAGTAAAGAATCCTCCTGCAATGTGGAGACCTGGGATGGATACCTGGATTTGGAAGATCCCCTGGAGGAGGGAATGGCAACCCACTCTAGTATTCTTGCCTGGAGAATCCCCATGGGCAGAGGAGCCTGGCGAGCTTATGTCCATGGGGTCACAAAAAGTCAGGCGTGACTGGGTGACTAAGCACACACAGTGCTGGTTGTTGCTTGGGCAACTCAAGCTCAACACATCCAAAACAAAACGAAACCTTATGATCTACTTCCACAACATGCAAAGGCTGCTTCTCATTTTCCTGAGCCACTCAATAAATATATTTTTAGGGCCTTTTTATGTACTATATACCATTCCAGGCACTGGGCCACAGAAGTGAACAATGCAGATGAGTTCTCTGCTCTCATGGGCAAGACTACTAGATTATACAATGGTTAAGAGGCACCAATCACGTTGTATTCTTTGTAAACAGGGCTGTTGAGTGGTGAAACTTGGTGACCTTTCTCCTGGAACTGAACTTCTAGAAAGGAACATAGGGAAGAAATGTGTCTACAGTAAATAGAAAAGAAAAGAAAAAAAAAACACCTTTTCAGATACTGGTGAGAAGTCTTATGTAGAAAATAAAGTGATGGAGTACAGAGTGGGTAGCATTGGGCCACATTACATGGGAACACCAGGGAAGGGAAGACATGGTTGAGGAGATGATGTGACTGGAGATCCAAGTTGTGACAAGGAGTCAGCTGTGTAAAGACTGGGGCAGAGTATTTCACGCAGGGATGTCAACGAGTACAACATTCAGAAGGTGGCAGCAAGCCTGATTATTGAGACACACAATTGGGAGCCCTGTGGTTGCAGAGAAAGAGTAAGACAACAGTGGCAGGAGGTGAGATCTGAAAGCGGGACCACATCAGGGTGGAACTTGCAGGACACAGCAGGAATTTGGCTTTTGTTCTAGATCTATGGAATGCCACCGGAGATCTTGAACTGGCATGCCTCATTCATCCAGTTCACTGTTTTAGCTGGCATCACCCAGTTGCCCAACCCATCTGGGTTTCTCTCTCCCCATCTGGGTGGTCACCAAGCCTTGTTTATTCTCTCCCTTAAATGTCTCTCAAATTATCCCTTTTTCATTTCATTCCCCATGCTCTAGCCATTTCTCATCTAAACTTTCCCAGAAGGCCTTCTAGGGGACTTCCCTGCCCCAGTCTCTCCCAGAACTTTTCGACCTTGATGCTGTCAACCAAAGTAAAGTCCCCTGCCTAGAAACCTTATCTTAGTCTCTTCTGCCCATTGGTTAGGGTTCAAATCCAAGCATCACTCCCAGCTTCTTAATACTCTCCCTCTTCAAACATGCATCGTACTTCTAGGCTCACTGAACTCCTTGCTTTACAGGGAACATTCTTTATGTGCCCATATTTATGTATGCTCTTCCACCTCCCTGGAATGCCATTCTCTATTTGGCCATTGGCAATCCATCCTTTAAGATTCATCTCAAATGCCACTTCTTCTGAGAAGGCTTTCTTGATTTCATCCCATGTCAGATCCCGAGTACACGTCTCCCATAGTTCTTGCCAAGTTGGGTTCAGAGTTCTCTGGACACAAGGCCAATGCCTTTAATCTTGGAAGCTCCTGGGGGCAGAGATCATAGCTCATGTCTCTAAGAATGTCAGGGCCAACTAGATGTTCAAGAAATAATGAACTTAACAGAGGCATCCCATAACCCACAGAGACCCCTACAGAGAAGGAGGAGGACATGTGCCATTTTCTACAGTGTCCTGAAAGACCATTCTTGGGTGCAGCAGCCAGCAATCCACAACTTTTCAAATGCTGTTATCCAAGCTGTTCAACTGCCAATTTGGAATCCAGGCAAGGAAGAGATGCTGTCCTTCTTTCCCAGCGTCTCCGGAATCCATCAAGTTAAATCAGCCTGCAACAACCACACAAAGGACTAGATAATTTGTAACCACTCATCATAGCACTTGTTAAGTCAAGCTAATGACCAGGTTACTTTAACAACACACATCCACGTGGACAGATACAAGTATCACTAAGACGTGCATGTCTGACTGCTACCATGTTCAGAAAAAGACAGCAAATCCAGGACCAAAAAGATAGCAAATCTAGGACCACAAATCTAAACCAGGAAGAGCCCCAAATAGATATTCAAGAAGATTCTAAACAAAGCAGGCACTGGGCTAAGAATATTAATCTACACTCTCAAATTTCCGCCTTTTTCCTTTTTCATAGCCCACAAAACACCATCGAGAATGAATGAATACTTACTGGCAAATAAAAATTATTTAGATTATAATAATCATCAATATTTACTCAGTACAAGCCTGGGAAGCATGATAAAAATGAAAATGTGACACCAAGACTCAATATGCTTAAATATAATAGGATAGGAGAGAGATGATATAGAGCTTTATTGTCTGAAAGGAAGGTCTTGGAGAAGAGATAGCCAAAGGTCCCCCTTTTAAATGGGGAAACTGAGGCCCAGACTGAGGAAGAGACTGACTTATGGGCATTCAGCTTTTTACAGCAAGAAGAGAACATATACACCCAGGTATCGCCAATACAAGGTGAACTGGGCAAAGAACCAGTAGGTAGCTTTGGAAAAGCAGCATGAGAACAAGACCCAGAAGGTGGAGAGATTTATTCCACTTGGACTCCAGGAAAGGGTTTCCCTGGTGGCTCAGATAGTAAAGAATCTGTCTGCAATGAAGGAGACCCAGGTTCAATCCCTGGGTCAGGAAGATCCCCTGGAGAAAGGAATGGCAACCCACTCCAGTATTCTTGCCTGGAGAATCCCATGAACAGAGGAGCCTGGTGGGCTACAGTCCATGAGGTCACAGCATTGGACACGACTGAGCAACTAAGCATGCAAATCACAGAATCCAGAAAAGGCTTCAGGGACAGAAATCATGCCAACAGGGCCTTGGGGTGGAGAAGATTGTGACAAATTTGGAGGAAAGCCACTCTATGGCAGAGAGACAGGTAGATTAGAGAACAGGAGAAGCAGAGAAAAAAATGGTCCTGAGACTCCCAGGAACTTGCTCCAGGTGTGATCGAGCCAGATGAGTGAATGTAGAGAGGCACACTGCAGTTTCCCAGTTGCCAATATGGACCTTCACCTTGACCATCATCATCTCCCACTTGGACTTTGTAATTATCTCTACTTTTGGTCCTTACAGTACATTCTTCACCTTCCGGACCACATAACATTTTAAAAGTATGAACTAGATCCCATCATTCTCCTGATTACAGTTTCCCTATCATTTCCCACTGTACTTAGACTAAAACCCCAATTCTTATCTCATTGTAATTTCTCTGAGCTTGGACTCTTTACAAATTTCTCCTTGCTTATTACATTCCAGCCCTTCTAAAGCTCCTTTCTGCTCCTCAGATATGCAAAGGTCCTTCTAAACCAGGGTCTTTGCACTCACTGTTTCCTCTGCATTGAAATCTTACCTGCAAATCCTCCTATGGCTGGTTTCCTCCGAATTCAGAATGCCATCTGTTCAAATAAAACCACTTCATCATTCTGTATCATCAACTTCTTTCCCACATCCCAGCTACTCTTGTACCACATCCATCTGTTCTATTTCCTTCTTGGCACTTACTAAGCTATAGTTTAACTCTATTAACTACTTCAATGGGATGAATATTCAATAAAAACGTCTAGGGACATTGAGAACGCACAATAAATTAAAATCAGATCCCTACCTCACACCATACACCAAAGTTAATTCTAGGTAAATCAGTCATTTAAATGTTAAAGGCAAAAATGTTAAGAGTTTTAAATAAAATGTAGGGGAAAAAAATTTTTTTTCCATGAATGCTGGATGGGTACAAATTTCTTACACAAGATCAAAATAATGGTAATAGTAGTAATTATAATAATAATCACAATCACAGAGCATTAATAACCATGACTATGTTAAAATTAATTTCTGTTCATCAGAAACAACAAAGAGTGGGGGAATACCACAAACTGGAAATCAATAATCTATCAATAGAACTTGAGTACTTAGAATATTTAAAGATTTTTTGAAAATTAAGGAGAATATGAAATACAATTCAATAGAAAAATAAGCAAAAGATATGAACAGGAACTTCACAGAGGAGGAAACATAAATGGCTAACAAAGAATGGACCACATGTTCAACCTCAGTAGTAAACAGAGGGAAAAAAAACTATAGTGAAGACCCTTTTTGTACCTACTAGATTGGCTAAAATATTAATAGTAATAAAATCAAGTTTCAATGAGGATGTGAGGTGGTAGAAACTCAGCAATTTGGAAGTATAAGTAAATTACTAGAAATAATCAGAAAATCAATCTGATAGCATCTAATTAGAAAGGTACAAATATTATTAATAAAACCTAAAATTTCAATTTACCTAGCATATATATTTTTATATAGCACCATATATATAAATATTCTCCACCTACCATATATATTCCAGAGGCATGTCTGTGAATAGTTGTAATAATTTTGTTTATAATTGCTCAAACAGGAAAAACCTAAATACACAGAAGAATGTGTATTTCTGCCCATACACAGAAGAATGAATACATAAATGATGGAATATGCACATAATGAAATATTACCCAGCAGCAAAAATGAATAAGCTACAGTTATTTGCATCAGTGAGGGAGGGAAGTGGGCAAGGTAGAGATGAAACAAGATTGGCCATGAGCTGATGACGGCTGCAGCTGGGTGATGGGTCCATGCAGGGTTATTATCAATTCTCTCCACTTCTGTACACGTTGAAATTTCCCACCACTTATTATGATCTGCTTATGTTTTTATGCTTCCCTAGTGGTTCAAATGGTAAAGAATCTTCCTACATGTGGATACCCAGGTTCGATCCCTGGGTCAAGAAGATCCCCTGGAGAAGGGAATGTCTACCCACTCTAGTATTCTTGTCTGAAGAATTCCATGGACAGAAGAGCCTGGCGGGCCCCAGTCCATGGGGTTGCAAAGAGTCGGACATGACTGAGTGACTAACACTTTCACTTTATGTGTGTTCATATACACTGGCATATTTTGTTTACATTTGTGGGAGTGAGGAGGCAGGGGGGAGAGACTGGAGAGAAGCACACAGGGAACCACACCATATTGGCAACATCCTAGTTCTTAATTTGAGTGGTGAGTACATGGTGTTTATTACTATTATACTTCACAACCTCAATAGGTGTTACATAATTATACTTGTGATATCTTCTTTATAGTTAAAAAATGAGGGGAGAAAAAGAAGCAAGGAAACAAGAGAGTGAGATAATTGGGCCCAGCTTTCTACTCCTAAACTTGAGATGGCTAAGAGTTTCCCCCATTCTACAGATAAGGAAACTGAGTCTCACAATGGCTACACACTAAAGGAGCATCCATGCAGGCGTCTACAAAAGGGTAAAGAACACAGGGTGTCTGGGAACCAGAGATGTGACTCCAGAGCCTCTGTCCATCTCTAAAGATGGTATTTGGAACACGGGCTTCAACCACAGTGGCCAAAGCTGTCAGGACACAAGGCTGCCGTAGCCTCATACGTGGCTGCCATCCCCAAATAGGCCGGCTCCGATTCTGCTCGTTCTTTGAACATAAACCAAAATGAGATTGCCCCGCCCACCTGGGAGCCTGGGATCACATCCACAGAGGGTCTGGGCAAGCAGGTGACCAGAGCCAAACCAACTTGCAAGTTCCTGAAACTTGCAAGTTTCAGAGCCGTGCCCGTAGTGGCTTATCAGCTTTGCCTGCAGGGAGTTCTGCGAGGGAGCACGATCCTGGACAAATACTGCCCTTCTTCCCGCTGAGTAACTGGCCCGTGGGAGCCCCTGTAGCCCTTGCCTCCTCACCCTCTCCCTCCCAGTTTTAATTGCCCTCACAAAGGCGCACCCCCACGACCTGACGCATCTCATCGGCAGTCACAAAGGCAAAGGAACCCCAGGTTACGGCCACAATGCAGCCTCAGCTCTGCCCCATTGTGCCCGGCCCCCGGCAGTGGTCTCAGAGCCGTCGGGGGTCTTACATATCTCATACGTGCAGCAAAGTGGGGGAACAATGTGACAAATTATGAACAAGCTCAGAGCCGAGCCTGCGGAATTCTTCCCTTTGTGAGCCTGCATCACGTGTCAGCTGGGCGGCTGGGCCGAGGAGGGGACCAGGGGTGGGGGACATCGCAGCAGCAGGAGGCCAGCCCAGCGCTGGAACACTTTCACTCTTGGGAACGCTGCCTCTACCCTGCTTGCTCGCGTGCGCGCGCGCTCGCTCTCTCTCTCTGAGTTTACAAGGGAAAAGAAAATTATTCTGACCCTACTTTTATTTTTTTAAGATCTAAATATTCCACCAATACTATCCTTGCTAAAGAAAACCAAACATCTAAGCAAATTTTGAGTGTCTATTCTCCCAAGAGCCAAAGGGGAAAAAAGCACCAGGGATGTGAGTGATGATACTTTGTTTCTAATATTTAATAGTTCCTCCTCCTAAAGAGCCTGACTTTCCTTAACTTCCTGGAAGTGGAAATGTTAGTTTCTCTGTGGTATCTGACTCTTTGCGACCCCATGGACTGTAGCCCACCAGGCTCCTCTGTCCATGGGATTCTCTAGGCAAGAATACTGGAGTGGGTTGCCATACCTTTCTCCAAAGGATCTTCCTGACCCAGGAATAGAACCCAGGTCTCCTGCATCGTAAGCGGATTCTTTACCATCTGGGCCACTAGGGAAGCCCAAACCTCCTGGTGCCTCCATTTCCTCATCAGTTAACAAAAGTGAAGAACCCAACATTGTTCAATGAGTTCCAACTTCATACAACTGTCATAGGATTCAACATCTATGAAGGGCTTAGAAGAGTGTCTGGTACAGAGAAAACCCTCACAGTGTGGAGTGGGGTTATTATTGTTTACGGTAGTATGAGTAGAAATATGCACCCTGTGATGATCTGAGCCATTTACCCTCCACCCCTCCCTTTGTAGCAGGTTCTCTATAAGAGGGGCCATCTCTGATGCCTCTCGTATACCTCAAAGTGCCTAGTGAGGGGCTGCTGCTGCTACTGCTGCTAAGTCGCTTCAGTCGTGTCCGACTCTGTGTGACCCCATAGACGGCAGCCCACCAGGCTCCCCCATCCCTGGGACTGAGGGCCAGGGCACTAGAATTCTCAATGAACATCTGTTTCTGACTCGTCACAAGGTGACATGCAAAAGAAGACTCTCCATTACCATCTCTGGTGCTGAAACAACTTCCTGGATGAGAATGCTGTGTAGCACCTGAAAGGTTTCTCTCAAGTTCCCTTTTCAAGTTGTATTCAGTTCAGTTCAGTTCTGTCGCTCAGTCGTGTCTGACTCTTTGCCATCCCATGAATTGCAGCACGCCAGGCCTCCCTGTCCATCACCAACTCCCGGAGTTCACTCAGACTCACGTCCATCAAGTTGGTGATGCCAT
This sequence comes from Bison bison bison, assembly GCF_000754665.1. Taxonomy (NCBI): domain Eukaryota; kingdom Metazoa; phylum Chordata; class Mammalia; order Artiodactyla; family Bovidae; genus Bison; species Bison bison. The sequence goes on along the minus strand of NW_011484304.1, from coordinate 1,410,101 downwards.
CCAGCCATCTCATCCTCTGTCGTCCCCTTCTCCTCCTGCCCCCAATCCCTCCCAGCATCAGAGGCTTTTCCAATGAGTCAACTCTTCACATGAGGTGGCCAAAGTACTGGAGTTTCAGCTTTGCCATCATTCCTTCCAAAGAACACCCAGGACCGATCTCCTTTAGAATGGACTGGTTGGATCTCCTTGCAATCCAAGGGACTCTCAAGAGTCAAGTTGTATTAGGAGACATCAACTAGAAGATTTATGCTGGTCCTTCTCAGGATAATAAGTAGAAAACATCTTTATATGCAAACAATTTTTGAAACACACAATTCATCATTTTAGTTTTCCAGTGCAAACTCCTAACGTGGTCCCTTTTCTGAACATGGCTTGTCACCAAGTCCCTTAAGTGTTTTTCTTCTTGTTCTTCTCTTCCTTTTTCTTTTCCCTCCCTCCCTCTCCTCTTTCCTCCCTTCCTCCCTTTCTCTCTTCTTCTCTTTATTTTTTCTTTTTGCCAGTAGCTGTTTTTTTGCAAGATTCTCAAAAAAATCTTAATTGCAGGGATTTCATTTTTTTTTACTATTGGTTAACAGACACTCAGTGAAATCACCTCTTTTGCTGATTTAGCCTTCTATAGTCTGTAATTGATAATGGACAATTCAGTGACCACAACAATGATTCCTGTAGATCACATGGTCATTTTGCCAAATCTTCACACACCTTCAGATCAAATCAGATCAGTGGCTCAGTCGTGTCCGACTCTTTGCGACCCCATGAATCGCAGCACGCCAGGCCTCCCTGTCCATCACCAACTCCCAGAGTTCACTCAGACTCACGTCCATCAAGTTGGTGATGCCATCCAGCCATCTCATCCTCTGTCATCCCCTTCTCCTCCTGCCCCCAATCCCTCCCAGCATCAGAGGCTTTTCCAATGAGTCAACTCTTCACATGAGGTGGCCAAAGTACTGGAGTTTCAGCTTTGCATCATTCCTTCCAAAGAAATCCCAGGGCTCGTCTCCTTCAGAATGGACTGGTTGGATCTCCTTGCAGTCCAAGGGACTCTCAAGAGTCTTCTCCAACACCACACTTCAAAAGCATCAATTCTTCGGTGCTCAGCCTTCTTCAAAGTCCAACTCTCACATCCATACATGACCACAGGAAAAACCATAGCCTTGACTAGACGGACCTTTGTTGGCAAAGTAATGTCTCTGCTTTTGAATATTTTATCTAGATTGGTCATAACTTTCCTTCCAAGGAGTAAGCGTCTTTTAATTTCATGGCTGCAGTCACCATCTGTAGTGATTTTGGAGCCCAGAAAAAGAAAGTCTGACACTGTTTCCACT
>NW_011484304.1:1407338-1408022 GCF_000754665.1 Bison bison bison | reverse complement strand
CACCATCGTGATTATCTGGGTCATGACGATCTTTTTTGTACAGTTCTTCTGTGTATTCTTGCCATCTCTTCTTAATATCTTCTGCTTCTGTTAGGTCCATACCATTTCTGTCCTTTATCGAGCCCATCTTTGCATGAAATATTCCTTTGGTATCTCTGATTTTCTTGAAGAGGTCTCTAGTCTTTCCCATTCTGTTGTTTTCTTCTATTTCTTTGCATTTGATAGGAAAGTGAAAGAGGGGGAGAGAATCAAGGTTTAACAATACCTCTTGTCCTTGAGGATTAGAAACCTGAAAAATATTCTTCTTAGTAGCAGAATAGTAGAAGAAGGTGGTACACTATTCTTCAAATTAGCAATAGACACAGTAAGCTGGCAGCACACTGTCTTCTCTTAAAGGGTCAGAATAAATACTCGTGGGTTTGGGCAACTAATGGAGTTCCTTTCTTGAGGAATTCAGTTCAGTTCAATCACTCAGTCATGTCCAACTCTTCGTGACCCCATGGACCGCAGCATGCCAGTCTTCGCCATCCTTCACCAAATCCCCGAGCTTACTCAAACTCTTTTCCATCAAGTTGGTGATGTCATCCAGCCATCTCATCCTCTGTCATCCGCTTCTCCTTCTGCCTTCAATCTTTCCCAGCATCAGAGTCTTTTCCAATGAGTCAGTTCTTTGCATCAGGTGGC
>NW_011484304.1:1406706-1407237 GCF_000754665.1 Bison bison bison | reverse complement strand
TTCGTTTTCTGAATGTTGAGTTTTAAGTCAACTTTTTCACTCTCCTCTTTCACTTTCATCTAGAGGCTCTTTAGTTCTTCTTTTCTTTCTGCCATAAGGGTGGTGTCATCTGCATATCTGAGGTTATTGATATTCCTCCCAGCAATCTTGATTCCAGCTTGTGCTTCATCCAGCCCAGCATTTCGCATGATGTACTCTGCATATAAGTTAAGTAAGCAGGGTGACAATATACAGCCTTGACGTATTCCTTTCCCAATTTGGAACCAGTCTGTTGTTCCTTGTCCAGTTCTAACTGTTGCTTCCTGACCTGCAACCAGATTTTTCAAGAAGCAATTCAGGTGGTCTGGTATTCTCATCTCTTTAAGAATTTTCCACAGTTTGTTGTGATCCGCACAGTCAAAGTCTTTGGTGTAATCAATAAAGCAGAAGTAGATGTTTTTCTGGAACTCTCTTGCTTTTTCGATGATCCAACGGATGTTGGCAATCTGATCTCTGGTTCCTCTGCCTTTTCTAAATCCAGCTTAAACATCT
>NW_011484304.1:1398732-1406573 GCF_000754665.1 Bison bison bison | reverse complement strand
TAGCGTGTGAGATGAGTGCAATTGTGTGGTAGTTTGAGCATTCTTTGGCATTGCCTTTCTTTGGGATTGGAATGAAAACTGACCTTTTCCAGTCCTGTGGCCACTGCTGACTTTTCCAAACTTTCTGGCATATTGAGTGCAGCACTTTCACAGCATCATCTTTTAGGATTTGAAATAGCTCAACTAGAATTCCATCACCTCCACTAGCTTTGTTCATAGGGATGTTTCCCTAAGGTCCACTTGACTTCACATTCCAGGATGTCTGGCTCTACGTGAGTGATCACACCATCATGGTTATCTGGGCCATGAAGATCTTTTTTGTATAGTTCTGTGTATTCTGACCACCTCTTCTTAATATCTTCTGCTTCTGTTAGGTCCATACCATTTCTGTTCTTTGCTAAGAAATAGAGGAAAACAATAGAATGGGAAAGACTAGAAATCTCTTCAAGAAAATTAGAGATACCAAGGGACTATTTCATGCAAAGTTGGGCACAATAAAGGACAGAAATGGTATGGACCTTCTTGAGGTATGGACCTTCTTGAGGTATGGACCATTACCTGGGGTGCATGTTTTTAATGTAGCCAGTTGGAAACTGTGCATTTCAAAAAGCAGAACTGAGCACACAGTGTAGAGACTGATAGAGGAAACATCTGCAGCTCAGTTTAGAGCTATACATGCAATTACAAAATTTCTACAACTCTTTTCAGACATGGTTACTGAATAACACCAATATGTCCTATGTCAGGCTATTTGATGAGGGAAAGAATGCAGGTCCTGTCCTCCAGAATGTGTCATCTCACTGAGAAGTCATGTAGCTAGGAAATGGTCATGTATCTAGGAAATGATCAGCAGTCACTCAAGGCTGACAATAATTCAATTCCCTGTAGAATCTGAAACCATAAAGATGTTCTGCAATGGAGGAGGCAGATAGCTCCTTCTGGCAAAGGCTCCAAGGAACAAGAGCGACAGGGAGGACTGCAGAATTTGGAGGGAGAAAAGGAAGAGCCCAGAAGGCTCAGATATTATGAAAACTCAACACAATTGCTTTTGTTTCCTGTCTATGACTGTGGCAGCCATCACTAATCAATCATCACTCATCAGTCATCACTAATCAATCAGGCCACCCTTGTCCGCTTGCTTTCCAGTCCAGTCTAGGCTTCAGAATCCTTCTCAAAACAGCATTCTAGGTAAGCGTCCCCAGCTATTCAGGGTGAAGTCATAAGGTAAAACGTTTTGTCCTGCTGAGTGAGGGGAAGTGAGATGAGTAAACACACAAGCCTGAGAGGAGATTTGGGTGCTCAAGAAGCTTCGGTCATTAGCGAAGTTTCTTAGATGCCAGGAGTTGATGGAGACAGATCTGTAGGCTGGTGGAAATTCAGTAGTGCCTTAACTGCCCCATTTTCTCTAAATAATGGTGAGGGGTAGGATAAGAAGTCATCACCTGTATTTCTGACAAATCAATGTACATTTTCAATTTTTTGTTTATTTTTTATAAGTTTTACTTTATTTTGGCTGCACAGGACCTTTGTGCAGGCACACGGGTTTTTCTCTAGTTGCAATGAATGTGCGGGCTTACTTGCCTCACAACAGTGGGATCTTAGTTCCCCAACCAGGGATCCAACCCATGTCCTTTGCGCTGGAAGGCGAATTCCTAACCACCGGACCACCAGGGAAGTCTCTTGAGGCACGTTTGAAATGAAACGCGGCAAGCTGTAAAGCACTGGCATGCTGCTTACAAACAACCATGTATCCTTCGGGATGCTACTGCGATGTGAACAAAGTACCACAAGAATAGTACGTCACAACCCGTTGCATCTGTAGTTGAGTGAAAGCCAGCAAGAGGCATGGACAGGTGGGGAGACAGAACTTCCCTTAGAGGATAAATTAACAACTTTGTGGCAGCCCCTAACGCTGCCCTGTACCCTAGTTCCTGCTCTGTCAGAACAGGGCAGATCTCCAGGCTGGGGCTCAGCTGTCTGATTCTGTTTCTGGATTTGATGGGAGCTGCTGAGTACTCTGACTGCTCTGCCCTGCCCAGAACACCAGCCAGCACAGGCTGAGGCTTGGAATTCCATGCAGCCTCGCACTTTTTTTGACCACATCAGAGAAGAAACATGCCTCTGCTTCCCCTTCCTCCTCTCCCTTCCCCAGTGTAGCACTTCCGCACCTCCCCTGCTTGATGAGAGAGGATGCTGTCATGGTCCCTGGACCCACGGGCGATAATGAAGGCAGAGACCTAGCTTATGGCAATAGAATTCTGCCAAGTCTAAAAATCCTCCATAACTGCAGATGGCTCTTTCTCCATTCCAGACAAAGCCTCCTTCACGAAACTAGGATGGCTTTGATTGCTTGCACTCTACACACTCAGGGATTCACCTAAGAAACAAAACCCCAAGAGAAAGAATCTTCAGGCCAAGCACATGTCTATCCCCTAGACACCAGTTTTGTCAGGCAGCTTCCCTCCCACCCTCCGCATTCCAAGGGAGATTATTAATTGTCCCCAGGAGAGGAGGCCAACTAAAAGGAAGATCCCCAGTTGAGATGCAAATCCCACAAAAGAAGCCATTGCCTCTCCCCACCGTTTGCCGGATCAACGTGAGCCAGAAGTCTGGCTGACCATGGAGAAAAGCATCACTTACAGGAAGCGTAGCCGCTGCCCCGAACTCTGGATAAGGATTTTGTTTTATTTTAGGAAGACAAAGATGGCTTTTTTGTTTAGCCTGAAATTACAAGGTGCGTAATCTTCCCTTTCTCCTGTGCTGGCAAATGGAGGCTTTCACACCAAATTTTGTTTTCCGACAAGAGAAGGAGCAATCATTGGCTTCCTTGTAGCCCCAAGGGCCCCCCATCCCACCCCCCCCTCCAAGCCCCCAGCTTTTGTGTTTATTGGAGGTCTCAGACAGTCCCCTGGCAAATAGCTTTCAGCAAGGTTATCCGGCCAGTCACAGCCTTCAAGGAATAAATATCTAACACCTTGTTCCCTTTGGCGGTTCAAAAGCCACTGTCAGAGGGGTACACTGGTGGTTTTTAAAAAGGCTATAATTCATATGCAAACGAGAGGAGGATTTTCATGATTTCATAATAAAATGTTGAAACGCTTTGATCGCGAGTTGTAAGGAGGTGTGAAACAGTGCCTCCAGAAACAGACAGATATTTGTGTAAGCATCCTTTATGTATTGCCAGTGCGGAATAATAACATATCAAAGCCCCAACTTACCTCATCTGCCTGGTACAGCCAAGGCATAAATAAAGGGGAACAATGGAATTACTATTACTCACTCACTGAGAGCCAGCGACATCACTGTATCCTTTATAATTGCTGGCAAGAAGATTAATGTTTTGTTAAATATCAGAGCAAGGTCACAAGGGGGCTTGCAGGCCTGTCTAAACATCTAGTCTTTAAGCTGCTTCTCTTTCACTTGCTCTTTTTTGAGGAAATGAACTTGTAGCATTTCCTCTAATTATGGTGATTTTTGCTTTTGAAAGCAGGTCTACATCACCACCTCGCTCCAAACACACTCTCTCACACACACACATGCACACACCCATGCACACCCGCACACGCCTTCCCCAAACGATTTTTGGGGACAAGCTTGATTTAGCTACAGCATATGGGCAATGTTGTTGTGCGGCGACCTTGCCCTTTTAACCAACGTGGATAATTCATTGCCTGTCACTGAGGCCCAAAGCCACGGGGCTTATGCTTAAGAGATCGACTTTATTGGGGTCCTCCGGGGACTCCCTATCAAAGACCGCTAGCATCCTTCGCTGCACTTCTGTTATGTTTAGCCCATACACCCGTCCATACAGATGTTTCCAACAGCAAACAGTTCATGACCCAGAAAGAACAAAATATTTTGGCTTTTCCTGCCTTTCAGCACCTGTTCAAACCAAAGGGCTTTCGGAGCTCTGCACACAGATCGGAAGACCCAGCCAGCAACTGGAGAGAGGGTGCGTCATGGCTGGAGCCAACATGACAGATCCAGGCCCCTCCACGCGGTGACCCTTAACTCCCAAAAGTGTCAGAGGGAGACGAATAGCAGATCCCACAGTGGGGTCGACCAGCTTCATGCAGAGGCTCACATGTATACCTGTCAGCTTGTTTCTACTCCGTCAGAAATTCACCCAGAAACTCCACATCCATCCTGCCACCATTTCAGTCTGTATGTTTCAGGGCAATGCCATGGCTTTGGTACAGCATCTGGCTCGAGTCTTCTGCCATTCATGCAATTTCGGCAGCTCTGTGGCAGAGTTCAGAGGTCCTTTTAGGGACTTGGGACAGCTCCCTGGGGATGGCAGAGGTCCTGACATTTTCCCAAAGAGAACCAGCACTTAGAGGGCTTGGGACCAACAAGATCTTACAAATAAGGCTCAGCACACAGTAGGAAGCCCTCAGGGGGAACTCTCGCCTGGGCAGAATCTGACAGGAGAGGCGTTGTGGAAGTTGCCCAGGGGGTACAGGGACCACCTCTCCAGGACTTGTTTATCTCAGCACTCCATGCCCTTTGTCTGGGGAAAGGGTTTTAAAGTTGCCAACCCCAATTTTAAGGAGATTTGCTTATTTGTTTGTTTTTTTTCCCTTGCAGCTCAAGAAGGAATTAAGAAGTAAAAGAGACAGCTTGGAATGAAGGTGGGTGTAGGAGGCAATTCAGTGTGAAAGGGAGGATGCCCTGACTCGGGGAACTTGCCTCAGCTTCACCAGTCTCAGTGACAGTCAGGGCAGTAGAGGCACAATTACCACAAGCCCTCTCACATGAAGCAGAGCCATGACCTCCAGATCATACAGGTGCTTGTACTTCGTGTATACTGCAGCCCTTCAGTAAACATGCTAGATCAGTAAGGGGCTGGCTGCCTGGCTAGCTGGTTGGCTGGCTGGCTGGACGCTTGGATGGATGACTGTAGAGATTCGATGCAAGGTTGATTAAACAATCACTCGGCTACACCAAGGACTGGCAAACCATGACCTACCATCCAAGTCCAACTGGCCACCTGTTTTTGTAAATGAAGTTTTATGGGGACACAGCTGTGACCATTCATATATGCACTGTCTGCTTTCATGATACAAGGTAGAATTCAAGAATTGCTCCAGAAGCAAAATAGCCTGCAAGTCTAAATTATTTCCTATCTGGCCCTTTACAGAAGAAGTTCACCAGCCCCTGAGCTATACTATAAGTAAACTTTCTGAGTTTTCACGTAGTTTGATCTCTGTCTTTTCTTTGTCGTCATTGTTTAGCTGATAAAATCATAGCAAGTAAGACCATATTTTATACCCTTTTTAACCTATATAAGTTCTAATAAACATGCTGGCCATATTTATTAGACTAACTAAATAAGCTGTATTGGTAGAGTAAGACCAGTCAACTAAGCCAGTTCTTTCAGCTGGGGTTCTGTTGAAGAAAGGATAATCTCTCCCAAAGTGGGCAAAGAAAATTCAATGTGATGGACTTTTTTAAAAGAACCTATATACAAAACATTGTATTTTGTCCCTTCTGTGAAATTTAAGGAGATTTTCGGGAGTTAATTTTGAATATATAACTAAGTTTTCTTCTCATTACATTCACTTTTGGATATAAGAAATTAAAAGAAGCTTGCTCCTTAAAAGAAAAGCTATGACAAACCTAGACAGCGTATTAAAAAGCAAAGACAACACTTTGCTGACAAAGGTCTAAATAGTCAAAGCTATGGCTTTTCTAGTAATCATGTATGGTGTTAGAACTGGACCACAAAGAAGGCTGAGCACTGAAGAACTGATGCTTTTGAACTGTGGTGCTGAAGAAGACTCTTGAGGGTCCCTTGGACAGCAAGGATATCAAACCATTCTATCCTAATGGAAATCAGTCATAAATATCCATTGGAAGGACTGATGCTGAAGTTGAAGCTCCAATACGTTGGCCATGTGATGCAAAGAGCCAACTCACTGGAAAAGACCCTGATGCCGGGAAAGATTGATGGTAGGAGGAGAAGGGGACAACAGAGGATGAGATGATTGGTTGGCATCACTGACTCAATGGGCATGAGTTTGAGCAAGCTCTGGGAGATGGTAATGGACAGGGAAGCCTGGTGTGCTGCAGTCCATGGGGTCACAAAGAGTCTGACATGACAGAGAAGTGAACAATAACAAAGGATATAAGAAGCTGTCCTCGTGACACTTAGGAATCTTACACCCATAATTCATAAATATGAGGGGTGAGATTATGCTCCCCTCAATGTACACATTGGGTGGGTGGGATTGTTTCACTCAGCTTCCCATGCTCTGGGAGGAACATTACCATAGTCACTCAGATAAACGAATTAACTGAATATTAGTCTCCTTCCCCACATCAGTAATAAACAGCTTGTTAGGCTTCTACATTTTGTTCAGGTCTAAAAATACCTGGATCACAAGGAGAACACATGAAGTTGTCCAAGAAAGCAGAGCTACTAGAAACTCCCACATGGAAAGTTTAGCTTGAGATGACACTGCCTTGGAGAATAGTGCTATGTGTACTTGCAGAAATGGTCCCCAAGCAGGAAGGGCCATGGGGACCAGAGGTGGGGAGGCAGATATGTAGCTATGCTAGGAGACCAGAGATTATTGTTTTTAACCATCATACCTACCCTGCCACCTGAGATGTTGCCCATTCACTCCACTGAACATGGATTTATTGAGCCACTATTAAGTACCAAGAATAGACAGGCATAACAAACCACTGGTAACTTCTTTCATAAGCTCATTTCATCCAAGACAGAAATTATTAACTTTGTATTCCTCAGTCAGTTCAGCCACTCAGTCATGTCCAACTCTTTGCGACCCCATAAATTGCAGCATGCCAGGCCTCCCTGTACATCACCAACTCCCGGAGTTCACTCAGACTCACGTCCATCAAGTTGGTGATGCCATCCAGCCATCTCATCCTCTGTCATCCCCTTCTCCTCCTGCCCCTAATCCCTCCCAGCATCGGAGTCTTTTCCCATGAGTCAGCTCTTCACATGAGGTGGCCAAAGTACTGGAGTTTCAGCTTTAGCATCATTCCTTCCAAAGAAATCCCAGGACTGATCTCCTTTAGAATGGATTGGTTGGATCTCCTTGCAGTCCATGGGACTCTCAAGAGTCTTCTCCAACACCACAGTTCAAAAGCATCGATCCTTTAGCGCTCAGCTCTCTTCACAGTCCAACTCTCACATCCATACATGACCACAGGAAAAACCATAGCCTTGACTAGACGGACCTTTGTTGGCAAAGTAATGTCTCTGCTTTTCAATATGCTATCTAGATTGGTCATAACTTTTCTTCCAAGGAGTAAGTGTCTTTTAATTTCATGGCTGCAGTCACCATCTGCAGTGATTTTGGAGCCCAAAAAAGTAAAGTCTGACACTGTTTCCACTGTTTCCCCATCTATTTCCCATGAAGTGATGGGACCAGATGCCATGATCTTCGTTTTCTGAATGTTGAGCTTTAAGCCAACTTTTTCACTCTCCACTTTCACTTTCATCAAGAGGCTTTTGAGTTCCTCTTCACTTTCTGCCATAAGAGTAGTGTTATCTGCATATCCAAGGTTATTGGTATTTCTCCCAGCAATCTTGATTCCAGCTTGTGCTTCTTCCAGCCCAGCATTTCGCATGATGTACTCTGCATAGAAGTAAATAAGCAGGGTGACAGTATACAGCCTTGACATAGTCTTTTTCCTATTTGGAACCAGTCTGTTGTTCCATGTCCAGTTCTAACTGTTGCTTCCTGACCTGCATACAGGTTTCTCAAGAGGCAGGTCAGGTGGTCTGTTATTCCTATCTCTTTCAGAATTTTTCACAGTTTATTGTGATCCACACAGTCAAAGGCTTTGGTGTAGTCAATAAAACAGAA
>NW_011484304.1:1384206-1398555 GCF_000754665.1 Bison bison bison | reverse complement strand
CTCTTGCTCTTCCATGATCCAGCGGATGTTGGCAATTTGATTTCTGGTTCCTCTGCCTTTTCTAAAACCAGCTTGAATATCAGGAAGTTCACGGTTCACATATTGCTGAAGCCTGGCTTGGAGAATTTTGAGCATTACTTTACTAGCATGTGAGATGAGTGCAATTGTGTGGTAGTTTGAGCATTCTTTGGCATTGCCTTTCTTTGGGATTGGAATGAAAACTGACCTTTCCCAGTCCTGTGGCCGCTGCTGAGTTTTCCAAATTTGCTGGCATATTGAGTGCAGCACTTTCACAGCAGCATCTTTTAGGATTTGAAATAGCTCAACTGGAATTACATCACCTCCACTAGCTTTGTTTGTAGTGATGCTTTCTAAGGCCCACTTGACTTCACATTCCAGGATGTCTGGCTCTAGATGAGTGATCACACCATCATGATTATCTGGGTCATGATCTTTTTTGTACAGTTCTTCTGTGTATTCTTGCCATCTCTTCTTAATATCTTCTGCTTCTGTTAGGTCCATACCATTTCTGTCCTTTATCGAGCCCATCTTTGCATGAAATGTTCCCTTGGTATCTCTAATTTTCTTGAAGAGATCTCTAGTCCTTCCCATTCTGTTGTTTTCCTCTATTTCTTTGCATTGATCGCTGAGGAGGCTTTCTTATCTCTCTTTGCTATTCTTTGGAACTCTGCATTCAGATGCTTATATCTTTCCTTTTCTCCTTTGTTTTTTGCTTCTCTTCTTTTCACAGCTGTTTGTAAGGCCTCCCCAGACAGCCATTTTGCCTTTTTTGCATTTCTTTTCCACTGGGATGGTCTTGATCCCTGTCTCCTGTACAATGTCGCGAACCTCATTCCATAGTTCTTCAGGCACTCTATCTATCAGATCTAGTCCCTTAAATCTATTTCTCAATTCCACTGTATAATCACAAGGGATTTGATTTAGGTCATATCTGATGGTCTAGTGGTTTTCCCTACTTTCTTCAATTTAAGTCTGAATGTGGCAATAAGGAATTCATGATCTGAACCACGGTCAGCTCCCGGTCTTGTTTTTGCTGACTGTATAGAGCTTCTCCATCTTTGGTTGCAAAGAATATAATCAATCTGATTTTGGTGTTGACCATCTGGTGATGTCCATGTGTAGAGTCTTCTCTTGTGTTGTTGAAAGAGGTTGTTTGCTATGACCAGTGCATTTTCTTGGCAAAACTCTATTAGCCTTTGCCCTGCTTCATTCTGTATTCCAAGGCCAAATTTGCCTGTTACTCCAGGTGTTTCTTCACTTCCTTATTTTGCATTCCAGTCCCCTATAATGAAAAGGACATCTTTTTTGGGTGTTAGTTCTAAAAGGTCTTGTAGGTCTTCATAGAATCGTTCAATTTCAGCTTCTTCAGCATTACTGGTTGGGGCATAGACTTGGATTACTGTGATATTGAATGGTTTGCCTTGGAAACAAACAGAGATCATTCTGTCATTTTTGAGATTGCATCCAAGTACTGCATTTCGGACTCTTTTGTTGACCAAGATGGCTATTCCATTTCTTCTAAGGGACTCCTGCCCTCAGTAGTAGATATAATGGTCATCTGAGTTAAATTCACCCATTCCAGTCCATTTTAGTTGATTCACTCTTGCCATCTCCTGTTTAACCACTTCCAATTTGCCTTGATTCATGGACCTAACATTCCAGGTTCCTATGCAATATTGCTCTTTACAGCATCGGACCTTGCTTCTATCACCAGTCATATCCACAGCTGGGTATTCTTTTTGCTTTGGCTCCATCCCTTCATTCTTTCTGGAGTTATTTCTCCACTGATCTGCAGTAGCATATTGGGCACCTACCGGCCTGGGGAGTTCCTCTTTCAGTATCCTATCATTTTGGCTTTTCATACTGTTCATGGGGTTCTCAAGGCAAGAATACTGAAGTGGTTTGCCATTCCTTTCTCCAGTGGACCACATTCTGTCAGATCTCTCCACCATGACCCACCCGTCTTGGGTGGCCCCACGGGCATGGCTTAGTTTCATTGAGTTAGACAAGGCTGTGGTCCTAGTGTTATTAGATTACTAGTTTTCTGTGATTATGGTTTCAGTGTGTTTGCCCTCTGATGCCCTCCCGCAGCACCTACCGTCTTACTTGGGTTTCTCTTACCTTGGGCACGGGGTATCTCTTCATGGCTGCTCCAGCAAAGTGCAGCCATTGCTCCTTACCTTGGATGAGGGGTATCTCCTCATCACTGCCCCTCCTGACCTTGAACATGGAGTAGCTCCTTTCAGCCCTCCCACGCCCGTGCAGCCTCCGCTCCTTGGACGTGGGGTTGCTCCTCTCAGCCACCGCCCCTGACCTCTGGAAGGCTGCTGGTATTCCTAGGAGCCACCAATTTCTATAGTTTCTCAGTGGGCTTCATGATCCAAGAAAGCTAATGACTGCAGGAGAGTCTATATGTACATCATGTTTATCCAACATTGTCACTGCTTTTTGCCACATCAGTATAAGAACTCTAATGGCTATCAGGTTAGGCTTCAACTTGACCCCATTAACTACTTAGAAATTCAATGCAGTGGGTAGCTTCTAAGATGGTCCTCAGTGATCCCCACCTCATATTATTTAGGCCCTCCCCATGGGTATGGAATGAACCTAGTAACTTTCTTCTAATGAGTAGAATATGGGGGAAAAAAAAAAAAAAAAGATGAGCTATCTCTTCTGAGGTTAGGTTTCAAAAAATTGTGATTTCCATCTTGTTCACCTTCTGTTGGCCTCTTGCTTGGTGTGTGCAGGCAGGACATCCTGAGGTTCTGGAAACCTCATGAGTTCCCGATGGGCATGTCCATTGTCTCAGAACGTCCTCACCATGGGGAGAGGCATGATCTGCAAAGGGCCCGAGTAGAGCCTATGGAACGTGCACAGATACACTCAGGCGTGCATGCAGGGCCCAGATCAGAGATGCCTCTCACCTGATCAAGATGGATTCTGGGGGTGGGGTAGGGTGGGATGGGGGGAGGAGTAAGTGATGGCTTAGAGCCAGGTCTGGCACCTGGTAAAGATTCACCAAACTGCTGTCCTATTTTATTTCAGCTTCACTATGGTCTCTAGCTGTGTAAGGTCCACTGTCCTCTGAGCCTGAGACCAACTAACAGATGACAGGGAAGAAAACTTTATTTGAGTTGGAGTGCAAATAAAGCAAGTTTATTTCTTCAAAGAAAGTACGGGGGAATGATGGGATGAGAAGTCAGGGCCAGGGAGACAGGAGGCCCCAAGTTCCCAGCGGCCATCGTATTCTGGATTCATAAGGTCAAACTTTACAGCCTTGTTACTACCACACTTGTTAGTCTCTACCAAAGATATGCTATCTATTTCATCTCTGCATTAAATGAGAAAAAAAAAAGGCTTCAATATTTTTCTTACAATGAGGGCTGCAAAAGAGTCATAGGTGACACAAGAATTAAAAGAGAGAAACATACTTCTAACTAGATATCACATATACAGAATTGTCTCCTGCAATGTCAGTGAGCAAAATGTGAGGTGTTCAGCTCACCAGGAAACCAGTACTGGAAAAAGGAAAGATATACGTGCAATTTGAAGTCCCTTTATACAGGGAGGAGTCTCAGGGTGAAGCCAAAGAGGAGGTCATGGTGTAAATTTAAGGAGATGCTTGCTCTCTGAGTAGTGTAAGTATGGTGTGCTATGCTTAGTCACTCTGTCGTATCCTACTCTTTGCGACCCTATGGACTGTAGCACGTCAGACTCCTCTGTCCATGGGGATTCTCCAGGAAAGAATACTTGAGTAGGTCGTCATACCCTCCTCCAGGGGAACTTCCCAACCGAGGGATCGAATCCAGATCTCAAACCCAGGTCTCCCACACTACAGGTGGATTCTTTACCATCTGAGCCACCAGGGAAGCCCAAGAATACTGGAGTGGGTAGCCTATCCCTTCTCCAGGGAATCTTCCTGACCCAGGAATTGAACCAGGGTCTCGTTCATTACAAGCAGATTCTTCACCAGCTGAGCTGCCAGGGAAGCATGAGGTCCACCTTAAATTTAAACAGGCTGTGTGCTAACCTGTGCTTTTAAAAGGGGCAAGTGGGATTTGAAATCACAATCCATTCTCTGATAAACTAGCAGATAAATTAGTCCATGGATACAATCTTCAGGTTATCCATGCACCTCAGGGTTGGCCAGCTACTCTCTAGGTTGGAAATAGAAAAGGTTGAGAAAAACTGGGGCTCTTCCCCACAAGCAGCTACCCTCCCCAGATGTGCAGACAGCCTGTACATCTGGATGCTCTTTTGCTTACAGCTCAGCTGGGAGGCTCACCAACAGTGCCTGCCATGGTGAACTAGGATCTGTGGGCACAGGGATGGGGCAGACCAGCTTCAGACTGAGTCCCAGACCTGCCTGACCCTGCTGCGGGGTCAAGGGAGTAGGAGAACAAGGCAGGCCCAGCAGCACAGATATTTTTCTTTGTTTCCATAGGTACTTATTTGTGTTTTTCTCTGATCGTTTTGCATGTCACTGAGAATTAAAGAAGACATATTGTATGTCCTAAAGAGAAGCAGTAAAAATAATTTAGTTTATTTCTTTCATGTCTGAGTGTATTAATTCTTGCTTACATAAGGAAATACAAAAAACAAACTGTAAACACGGAATCATTGGGAATCAGATTATGCATGAATAATGACACA
Organism: Bison bison bison; assembly: GCF_000754665.1. Lineage (NCBI taxonomy): Eukaryota > Metazoa > Chordata > Mammalia > Artiodactyla > Bovidae > Bison > Bison bison. Next base: position 1,393,881 of record NW_011484304.1, on the reverse strand, counting down.
CTTTCTTTTCTAAGATGTGGGGCGGGGAGCAGGGCGTGAATCTAGTTTTACTGCTAGTGGCTTTAAAAAATGTTTTTCTTTTTCAAAGGAAATTACTCAGAATGTAATAAAAAATGTTTTCGGCTCTAAAAGGATTCATTTACCTTTTGTGTCATGAGAAAATAAATGCAATCAATACCTCAATTCTCCTCCTCTATGGAGAAAGACAGTTTCTGAGTTTGGATTCTAGGGAATGGCCATTTAGCTTTGATCTCCTAATACAACGATTCTGTTTCTCTTAAGGATTTCTTTGTTACTCAGACTCTTCTCAGAGTCCCCAACGACTTCAGGGGGTCTCTGCTTTCTTTTCCAGCTCTGGACCATCCTCCTTTTCATGGAATCCCCCTTTTTTTTCCTGTAGCCCCACTCCTCCTCCTTAGCACCCAGAGACTAAAAAGCACTATGGCCTTTAACCTGGGGAAAGAGGCAAATTAACCATGGCAGCCTCCAGAGGTGGGGTCTGGCCCACAGCTAGCATCAGCCCCAAAGGAGACCAGTTCCCTAACCTTACCATCTCTCACTTTCCTCCGTTACAAAGTAGAAATGAAAATTAGTGCCTACCCAATAGAGCATGCATGGAACGAACGCATGAAAGGTGCACCCTCACAGACATAGCCAGAGATGTTTACCAGCTGTCTCACCATTCCTTAGCCCAGTCAAGCTGACAGGTAAAATTAACCACCATGCTTACCCTGCCACCTGAGATGCTGCCCATTCACTCCATTGGACATGAATTTATTGAGCCACTATTAAGTATCTGGCACCAGGGACATGTCAACAAAGACAGACAGACAGACATGACCAACCACTGGCTACTTCTTTCATGAGCACATTTTATCCAGAACAGAAGTTATTAACGGGATTCCTCGGAGCCACCGATTCTTGCAGTTTCTCGGTGGGTTTCATGACCCAAGAAAGCTCGTGAAAGCAGTAGAGTCTGGCTAAGTGAGTTCAAATCCCAGCTGTTCCTCTTCATAGCAAGGTGATTTGGGGCAACTTCTCCGCCTTCCTGTGCCTTCCTTTCTTGGTGGGAATGTTGATGACACCGACCTCACAGGGCTATTGTGAGGATCCTTGGGGACACCACACATAAAGCATCGAGAATCATGCTTTGCCACCCAGGAAGCTCTGCATGCAGGAAGAGCATATGAGTGTTTATGTAATATCTAAATTGTTTTTGGTAGTGCTGAGAGGCATATGGAATCTTAGTTCCTTGACTAGGAATCAAACCCACACCCCCTGCATTGGGAGCCAGAGTCTTCACTACTGGACTGCCAAGGAAGTCCATCATGCAATTTTTAAATCAACTTTATGGAGGTATTATTTAGGTGCAGGAAACTGCACCAATTCAGCAATTATACTCCAATTTATAAAAAAACAAAACAACGAAAAACTCAATGGAACTGCATGCACTTGAGTTGTACAGTTGGATGAGTTTTGATAGCTCTGGTCACATGAGTTGTTTTTGCTCAGTCACTAAGTTGTGTCAGACTCTTTGCAACCCCATGGGCCACAGCACGCCAGGCTTCCCTGTCCTTCACCATCTACTCGAGTTTGCTCAAACTCATGTTCATCGAGTCAGTGATGCCATCCAACCATCTCATCCTCTGTTATCCCCTCTTCTCTTGCCCTCAATCTTTCCCAGCAATGGGGTCTTTTCCAATTAGTTGGCTCTTCGCATCAGGTGGCCAATGCATTGGAGCTTCAGCTTCAGCATTAGTCCCTCCAATGAATATTCACATGAGGGAATATTGCCAGACCAAGAGGCAGCTATGGCTTTACCATTGGTGTAATTATTTTCCTTCATGTCATTGCCGGGGGAATGCATAGCCTTCATGAAGCTCAAAATATATACTCAATAAATGTGACCTATTTTTACCATTATCCTTAGTTTCAAAAACTTGCTTCTTGGGGAGAGTTATCTAGAAGCTCAGACAAAAAAAGGGGGAGCTTCCAATTTGGGGAAGAAAAACAATGGAAGACTCCTCTGAAAAAGCGCTAGGGTGGTCCAGCCAGGCAGCAAAAGGTCAGTGGTAGTCATAGTCTGACCTGCTCCCTGTTCAAGCCCCCCAAGGGCCTTTGAACTTGACCCCCTCCTAAATTCAGACATGCACCTAGAGGGTGCCCAGTGAGATGTGCAGCAGCATCCTGCGCCTTAGCCGCTCAAGGGTTTCAGGGCAGAAAGCCAGCCCCTGGATCAGGGCCCGAGAGGTCACTGTCCAGAGAGAAGTCCCTGCCTTTCTGCAGCTTTGATGGAGCTGCCAGATCGCTCCCTCCCATCTGCAAACCCGAGTGTCATGTTTTCAAGAAAGTCTTGCCAAAAGGGCCAACAGTGTAGACTCTCAGGAAAACAAACACTGGAAGTATTTTTGTCAAGGCAGGAGCCCCACCGTGGCTGGCTGCTCTTACAGATCAGCTATCTGCTCACCTTTCATAAACGTCAGACTTGAAATACAAAAGACAGGATAATGAGGTCTCATTTCCACCAGAGCAAGCGCGTACCTACTAATTAACCCACAGACCACTAACAAACATGCTGTTTAGATGCTTCTGCTGCAATTGACAGAGGCACAAATAGCTTGGGCTCAAATGATCTGATTTTCTTACCCTCCTTGGCTATTTTTAAGATATTTTAAATGGCCCTGATGATTCAACATCTGTTCATTCATTTAGCACACATTTGCCTAATACCCACTGGGTGCAAAAGCCCATGATCAGGGCTGTGGGGGATCCTATGAGACTGTATTTGGGGATGAGCTGAGGCTCTGGCTTGCCACAAGTTGGGATATGAATGCTGGCCTCATTACTCAACGTGCGGTTATAAATGCTGCAAACCTCAGTTGACTCATGGAGTCCTGTAAAATGGAGATAATGCTTCTGTGTACTGTAACTGCTGTTGGGATTAAATGAAATAACATTAGTAAAGTGTCTAGCAGCGGTGGAAAGTGGTACTTATAATAAAGAAGGAGCAAGTCAAGGCGAAAGAGAAGGGAAGGAGTGAGGGGGAAGAGGGAGAAGGGGAGGGGAAGGAGGACAAAGCAGAGATGGTGGAGGTGACAAGGAGAGAAAATCACATGAGGATGGGGAACAAGGAGAAGGAGGAGATGGGATCTCTATCTCATTGACCTCAAGATGGTGAGCAAGACTGACACCCATACAAATTGTCAAAGAGAAAATTGTGACACTTGAAAGAAGGAAACAAAACCTTACGATGGAATTGGGAGGCAAAGGTCAGGGAATGCAGAGAACATCAGAGGATGACTATTTCTGGAGTCCTTGATAGATGGACAGACTGAATAGGGAGAGATGGGCAGAGGGAAAGATTTGAGCAAAAGTCTCAAGGCTGGATGGTCCAGGCTGTGCTTATAGCAGTCACAGGTAATGTGGCTGGTGGGGTGTGATGGAAGACGAGGCTGCAAAATTATGGTTCGCCTGGACCATGGCAATTTTGAAAGTTTTGCTCAGAAGGTGGTTAGAAGTTCTGAATGAGAAGAGAATTCCAGGGGTGGGAATTCAAAGTGATTGAAATATTTCCAAATCATTTAACATGGGACACTGCAAGTAAGGAAAAGCATTCTGTAAAAGGAGTTTTGTTTCTTTACTGCAGAAACAGTAAATGCTCCTGTGGCCACACAGGCTTGGTGAGTTTTGTTTAGTTTTAAGCAAAATGAAAAAGACTTTATCACCTCCAGAACACCTAAGTCTTATGTCCGTCAGTATTTGTGAAGTGACTCCAAGAAGAGAATGAAACAGGCAGTATTTCTTGTGGGTTTGGCTCCATGACCTTCTTTTCATAGAATCTAAGGCCATTTTTGTCCTTGGGAATGGGTTTAAAGAAGAACCCTGTAGGCAAAGGATGCCCACCCAATATGTGGGACCCCTGGCTTGCAGAAATTGAAAGCCAGCCAAGGAGGTGTTGGTGTGACAGTCTGAGTCTTTGGCTGGTGTGGCATGCAGGTATGAGGGAAAAGAAGCCATCAGAAATGGAGGTGAAGAATGGAGAGTGTAACAACCCATGAGCTTCTCCCCAGTGGGTTTGGCAGAATATAGGACCACTTTGCCCAGGAGATGAAGAAAGATCTCAGTTTTCCTTGGTTCTTTCTGTTCCTATCACAGAAATGGGGCTAATGTGTGTTGAATGAATGAAGAGACCAAATGGATTGGAGAGGAACTAGGTAGATGGAATCAACATTTAAGCCAGAAGGCAATGGCACCCCGCTCCAGTTCTTTTGCCTGGAAAATCCCATGGACGGAGGAGCCTGGTAGGCTGCAGTCCATGGGGTCGCTAAGAGTCGGACACGACTGATCGACTTCACTTTGACTTTTCACTTTCATGCATTGGAGGAGGAAATGGCAATCCACTCCAGTGTTCTTGCCTGGAGAATCCCATGGACAGAGGAGCCTGGTGGGCTGCCGTCTATGGGGTCACACAGAGTCGGACATGACTGAAGCGACTTAGCAGCAGCAGTAGCAGCATGGAAAAAAAATTGGGAAAAAAAAATTGGATTATACATTTTTAAAGCCCCCATCACAAATTCATAGGCCCCCCTTCTTGCCTTCCCCACCCTCACTCTCTTAGTAGGAATTCCGGTTTAGTTGACTAGTATCTCTAAGTCACTTGGGAGTGTTTCCATGTACCTGACCCATTCCCACACTGCCTGGAGTGGGGAGATGACAACTTTGTTGTCAGAACCCACAACCACTGCACCTACTGGACTCAGTCTCCTCAAACTGAGTTACAGATGGAGCCATAGATTGGTTAACTGCTCCCTGCACATCACCCCCCCGCCCCAACCCCCAGCCAGTTCTAGAAACCAGGATGCCTCCTGGCTTCAGGAAAGAGCTTCCTTATCTCTGGAGACCAACCAGGCCACTGACATTACAGGACTTCACCAAAGCATCTAGGACCCTGTGATTTCAACGCTGGTCTCTTCTCCAACCCTCCAACTCAGGGTACCAGCTACCTTGTTTCTCCTCTTTCTGAAGCCTCCCGGTCCTGGTTTGCAAACTGACCTCCCTTGGGACCATCCTCTGCATCACACAAGCTGAAGTATCCCTGACTCTCAGTGAAGAGAGGGCCCCCCTCAGGGTAACTCTTCTCCCAAGAGGCTTCTCTCACCTGATGGAAATTTGGGGTCAGGGAGGCAATTAGAAGAGGAACACTGCTCAGCTCTCCTCTGCTCCATCCAATCCTCAAGCGTTACTGGTGGCTGGTGAAGAATCTGCCTGCCAATGCAGGAGACATGGGTTTGATCCCTGGGTCAGGAAGATCCCCTGGAGAAGGAAATGGCAACCCACTCCAGTGTTCTTGCCTGGAGAATCCCATGGACAGAGGAGTCTGGTGGGCTATGATCCATGGGGCTGCAACGAGTTGGACACGACTGAGCAACTAAACCACAGCAGCCACAATTCTGCTCCATCCACACCCCAGATGTATGTGTGGAGAAGTTCAGAGTACAACTCCATCCATCAGCAGCATCTAGGCCTCCAGGCTGTCAGAGAAACTGTAAGCCATCGTTTCCAATATGCCCTACATGTTTTCTTTCCTCCATGGAAAGAAAACTGTTCCTCTTCAGGCCTCTGGGGCTGTTCTGGATTCTGCCTCACCAAGTGGGTAACCGTCTCCTGCTTGGACAGACCCCCACCTCCCCACCAGGTCTGAGTCCGTTGCCTCAAGCCCTGCAGTGCTCAGCTCCAGCAGGCTCTTGAATCACCCTCCCCAGAAACATTTTGTTCTCAGGATTTTTTTAAGCTTGCCATAAAAACATAGAATTATTTTTTTTTAATTTGAAATTCATTTTCAGTCTTCTTTTATAGATCTGTCATTTATACAATGGCTGGAAAACTTTCTAAAATCAGATATCATTTATGAACCCCTTCTTTTCGGTGCAATGTCATTTTGTACATTAAAATGATAATGACTAGAGGGATTAGATGTGTTGTCGGGGGGGAGCGTGGAGAGATAGTGGGTGGGGGGCTGTTCTGGCTCTTCTGAAATAAGTCCCAGTGTGCCTGTGCTCAGCCCCCAGCAGAGGCTTGCAAGGAAGGAAGAAAATAGAAAAAATGTATTTTTCACATCCTTGAAGTGAGAATAGCAATGGAAAGCAACTTAGGCCCCTTGCAAGAGAAAAAGACCTTGACAAACAGTTAACTTGACCCATAAAGCTTTTAAATTTTACCTGATTCTTCAAAACAAAGAAACAAGAAAATCCTCTGAAACAGTTAAAGGTAATAAGTGTACAGCAGAGGTTCTCAGTCCTACCTACATGCTGGAATTGCTTGAGGAAGCTTTTTAAAAATACAAATTACCAGGCCCCTTCTCTCTCTGATTTCATTGATGTGTACTGGGGTCCAGACATAAGTATTTTTAAATTTCCCACCAGATGAATCTAAAGGGAATAGTGGCCCTCAGAACACAGGGTTCTAATTCCAAGTCAATATGATTGGTACATAGCACACAGGAAATGGTAACCCAACCAAGTATCCTGGCCTGGGAAATTCCATGGACAGAGGAGCCGCGTGGGTTACAGTCCATGGGGTCTCAAAGAGTCAGACGTGACTGAGTAGCTGAACAAGAGCACCTGATCTTGGGTTGATAATCAAAGCTAATGCTTACTGGGACTCCCCTGGTGGTCCAGTGGCTGAAACTCCTCGCTTCCAATGCAGGGTGCCCAGGTTCATTCCCTTATCAGGGAACAAGATTTCGAATGCTGTAACTAAGTGTTTGAAGGTGATGACTAAACGTCTCGCATGCTGTATCGGAGATAGAAAATCCACATGCCACAACTAAGACCACTTGCAGCCAAATAGATACATAAATAAATATTTGTTAAAAAGCTGATGCTTACTTACTCCTTGTCATGCTATTCTAAGCTCTATCCACATATTGAGTCTTCTTAGCAATCTACTTGATTGGTACTATTACTGTTATCCTCTTCCTCAGATGAAGAAACTGAAGCTCAGAGAGATTAAATAACTTGCCTGAAGTCACACTGCCGTAACTGACTCAGGTGGGATTTGAGCCCAGGCAAGCTGACCCAGGGATCTATGTTCTACCTGCTATGCCTACTTTCTGTTTCTAGGTAGTCTAAGTATTAATTCGTTTGCTCATCTACAAAATGAAGCAAATGAAGCTAGGTGACCTTTAAAGTTCTGTGGTTATAGGGTCTTAATTTTAAAGAGGGTGAAAATGAGTCCCAGAGAAATTAAGTGTCTTGCTGCCATCACCCAGCCCCTGGAGTCAGGAAGCACCAACTCTCTGATCCAGGTCTCCTGAGTTATAGGAGAATTCTTTCCCCACTTCACAGTAAAGCAAGTAGAAGAAGTTCATCTCTAAAACAACCCACTTCCCTGGGGACTTCCCTGGTGGTCCAGTGGTTAAGGCGTCACCTTCCAGTATAGAGGGGTGCAGGTTCGCTCCTGGTTGTACAGCTAAGGTGCCACATGCCTCACAGCTAAAAAACAAAGCATAAAACAGAAACAATATTGTAACAAAGTCACTAAAGACTTTTTAGAAAAGTTTAAAAATAAAACAATCCAGTGGAAATTAAACTACCTCATGAAAAGAACTCAAGTCCCAGGTTTAAAATAACAACTCAGATCTTAAATCCATGTGCTTCCCTTTATCTTCCAGGAGATAGACTAAAGCTGCTGCTGCTGCTGCTAAGTCGCTTCAGTCGTGTCCAACTCTGTGCGACCCCATAGATGGAAGCCCACCAGGCTCCCCCGTCCCTGGGATTCTCCAGGCAAGAACACTGGAGTGGGTTGCCATTTCCTTCTCCAATGCATGAAAGTGAAAAGTGAAAGTGAAGTCGCTCAGTCGTGTCCGACTCTTAGCGACTCCATGGACTGCAGCCTACCAGGCTCCTCCGTCCGTGGGATTTTCCAGGCAAGAGTACTAGAGTGGGGTGCCATTGCCTTCTCCGACAGACTAAAGCAGTGGTCCCCAACCTTTTTGGCACCAGAGACAAGCTTCATGGAAAACAGTTTTTCCATGGACTGGGGTGGTGGTGATGGTGGTGGAGCACACAACATAGATCCCTCGCATGTGCAGTTCACAGTAGGGTCTACATTCCGATGAGAATCTAATGCCCCTGATGGTCTAACAGGAGGCAGAGCTCAGGCAATAATGGGAGTGATGGGAAGAACCTGTAAATACAGATGAAGCTTCTCTCGCTCACCTCCTACTGTGCAGCCTGTTTCCTAACAGGCCATGAACCGGTACCAGTCCAAATCCCTGGACTCAAGTGATAGTCAATATAATCAAGTTTTGATTGAGCATCTCATTTATGGGACCTGGATCTATGTGCTGTGAGGATAGAAGAGGAAAAAAAGTATAGTCTTGTCTTCACTGGGGAAAAGAAAACACATTAGAAGATTAGACACAAGGGAGAGGAGAGCTCTCCCCACACTCTGTGCCAAGGTCATGGGCATCCTTCATTTAGTTGTCTTTCTCTTCCTTCCTAGCTCCTTCCCAGTGGAGAGAGAAGTTGTTTGTTTGTTTGTTTTAAGGCAATTGAAGGATGCCATTTATTGGAGGATGTGATTACCATGTTAGCCATTGGACTTTGCTCAGCCTTGCCTTCCCTTCCACTCCTTGCAGTGGGCAGGGTAGGGCTAGGAGGGGGTGCAGTCTTCTCTTAATTCTTACCCTCTACATGCATACAGGAGTGCCTTGATCAGTTTCCAGGTGCTCATACCAGGCAGTGGTCCAGAAGACAGTCACAAGGGCCAGTTTGCATTTTGAGTCCAGGGCTATGAAGTCTGTAGGAAAGCCTCTTAGGATCTCCAGAGTCTGAAGACATGCACTCTAACCCCAAATTTCCAGAAACTCTATGTTAAAGAGCACCCTTCCAGCCATCTGCTCTACCCCACCCTCAGTGTGAGTCATCCAGATGACTAATATTACACTCTGATAAGTAACATTATCCTAAATGTACCCTGTGAAGGCATCAACAGAACAAATGTTGAAATAGAACAATTGCTTCAGGTTTTGCCCTGAAAGAAGTCACTTAGTGGATAGTAAGATCAATGGATACTAACCTCCAAGCAAGCTGAGACATTTGGTCTTAAATATTCAGATAAATAAAAAGGAGGAGAGGATAATTTCTTTTCCTAAGAAAGAAGATTTATAAAGAAGAGGAAGGAAAAGAATTAAAAATAATAATAAAGTATTCTTGGCCACCCACCATCTCTTTAGAAACAACATTTTTATGAGCTAAATGCAAATAAATAACAATGAATACAAAAAAGGTAGATTAAATCCACCTGAAAACACTCATGGGCTTAAAATTTTAAGGGGAAATGGGCCCAGGGCCAAATGCATTGTGATTTTGGCCAAGCTCAGGGTGAGGGACTCTGATCTGTGCTCATTACACATGGGCTCAGCCAGCCCACTGCCCACCTCCCTCTCACTCTGTGCACTCTTGGGAGCTCTGCACCCAGCCTGGGTGGTGTGATAGATACTGGGAGCTGTGGGACCAAGGTGGTCCTGTACCTCACTGCCAACCAGCCAGAATTCGTGAGTTTTCACAACATGGCCAAAGTGCAGAAGGGCAGATTTGGCCAGGATGGGTGCCTGTCTGTCTACTGAGGCTGCAGATCAGAAACCAATTGGTTTATCTTGCCTCTGAGCTT
>NW_011484304.1:1360128-1384106 GCF_000754665.1 Bison bison bison | reverse complement strand
TGAGCTTACAGAAGTCAGATTCTGAACCAGAAGACATCAAACCCAGGCTCAGCAATAGATTTATCATTACCTGGGGGTAAGTTAGTGAGACTGAGCTAGGCCTCCAGTCTATATATCTGACAGATTTTGAAGAGCCAACTCTCTTATACATGGGTTTATGGATGACTCTAAGCATCCTTTCTTGGGTTCATGTATGTGCCAGGCACCATGTGCAGGCTTGAACCATGTTAATTACTTTATCAAAGTAGCCATGAAATGAGGATTCTTAGGCTCCAGAATTCAGAGACCTCTCAGGGTCCCATGTCTGATGTCCAATGAGGGAAGAGGATAGCATATGAGAAGCAATTTGTTAGGTTATAATGTCACTGTCCTATCTTTAATCTCTTCATTAAAATATTACTTAAAACATAAATTTGAAGTGTGTGCAGCAACCATCAGTAACTCCAAATGTTTCGTTTATAGAAAATAATCACAGAGGGTGGGCGCCCCTTCATCTCCTAGAGAGAACTAGATAAACTCTGATCTGGCTGGGCAATGTATTATCATTTCAGTACCAATTCAAGAAAACCATAATTAGAGGGACTTCCCTGGCAGTATAGTGGTTAAGACTCTGCCTTCCAATGCATAAGTTGTGGATTCGATCCCTGGTCCGGGAGCTAAGATCCTACATGCTCCATGGCCAAAAAACCAGAACAGAAACAATATTGTAACAAATTCAGTAAGGCTTTAAAAGTGATCCATATTAAAAAAATCTCTTTAAAAAACACAATTAGATAAATAGAAATAATGTAATTCTTCCTCTATCCCTCCTTCCAAGTAGATAATCAAAATGTATCTATGCCACAAGAAACATGGTTCATTCTCCTGTGTTTGCTCCCTTCCTATATGTATCAATAGTGTCAGCTCTTGTCACTCTGTTGTAATAAATCTCTTAATTATCTGCCTTTTTCACTTGACTCTGAAGGCAAGGCTCTATCTGACGCACCTTGTGTCCCTGGTTTGGGGGGATCCTTTAAGGTCCTTTACACAAAGATGACACATGGGTGGCATGCCTGTTGTTGCTCCACCTTCCCAGGATGTGGAAGACATTACTAATCAATCACTGCACTCAATCTCCTCCCATTCATAGAACTCTCCAAAATAGACCTGTGAGAAACGTTTCCACACTCCTGTTCTAATGTTTAAATATGAATGAAGGCTTCCTCAGAAATGAAGGGCTCTGGAAGCATGAGAACACTGAGGGACTGTGAGAAACGGTTGAAGCTCCCTAATCAACAACTCCCCTTTGCCTGGAACTGGTCCAAAAAAGGCTCATCAAAGAAATGACATAGGCAAGTGACCCATGTTGGGCAGGCCTACCTGGGACTTTTCAATCTGGTACTAGGGAAGGAAACCTAAGTCTTCAGCGATGAAGCCTTGAGATGTGAGATTAGAAGGAGTCAAAGACTATGGAAAAACTACTCTGATAGAATTGTCATGCCAAGTTGGCTCAAAGGCATCCTGGCCATGTGCTTTCTGATGTCCAGTCATCTCTGAGGCTCAAATGGGCCTCTAACATTTTTCTTGACTTGGTTGGATTGCCAACAAAGTCCTCTTTGGGGGGAAATGAGTTTGAAACCTACTTCGTGTCTTGATTAAATATATAGAAAGTTGAAAACATGATATTACTCAACATTTCTGGCATTCACACTGCTTTAAAACTTGTTGTACAGACTTGTTGCAGCAAGCTGGCTGCCTCCACACCACCACATCTAATGGAAAGGCTGGGAAAAAGCACAACTTGATGGCTTTGAAGTTCTTGGGGATTTGTTCCCTCTTCCTTTACTCCATAATAACTCAGTCAAGAGAGGCTGGTTCTTTTCCTGGGTTCTTGAATCAGAGATTTGACCTTCTCAAATCTAAAACAAAAACTCATTTTCACGAGAAGGCAGTTTGTGGGTCTAGCCCTGGGTCCATCACAGATAGGTATATGGCTTTAGGGGTGTCCCTTTACTTTCTGTGTTTCTGTCAAATAGGAAGTGGAAACAGTGACCTCGAGGATCTTTGCAATGTGAATTTCCTTGACTTTTACTCCGAGCTGGACAAAGCTGGAGTTTCCAGTTGACCTCTTCCCTCTGGATGGCACTTTTTCAGGCTGAGAGAGCTGCCTTACTGCTAATGACAAGAGGAATCAGCAAACTACAGAAAGCTTCCCTGCTCAGCCTCCCATGAAGCCTGGTGCTGCTCTGTCTCATAAAGACGAAACCCTGGTGCTGCTCTGGGTTCTGTCCTCTTTCCTCTTTCCTCACTCCTATCGTAAAACTTCAACATCCTCCAGAGTAAACCATTTGCAACAAAAGTCCCCATCTCTCGGGAATGCTAAGTGAATTTTTCTTTTATGCAATCTCCAGTAATTCACATGATAAGTAAGCCAAGCCCCAGACCTGGACCTAATTAACAAAGTTATTCTAGGATCAGGAAGCAAAAACCCAGGCTTCTACCAAAACCTAGGAGCTGCGAGATCAAGCAGGGTCTTCTCCAGACCCTTTTATATCTTAGATTAGACTCTCACTTTCATAAAAAAGAAAAGACCAAAGCTTAGGCCAATGGGGTGTTTCTTTCTAATGAATTCTTCTCAAAAAAAAAAAAAGCTTCCTCATGTGGGTGGACAGTCTTTTAAGAGCCACGAATTAACCTCTGTCTGCTCTAACAGATGCCTTATTTGAGACTTCTGAACTGATTGGCACTTGGTACCCAGTGAGTAATCAGTTGGAAAATCTTTTCAGTCTGGCAGAGTTAAAGATGTGAGAGCTGCTCTCATGAAGTGATGGGACAAGTGTTCCTCATCACAGAAGGGCATGGGGGGAAGAGAAAGATGAGAGGAAGCCCACCCTTCATTCCTTACACATAATTTTTACAGGAGAGTTAGTAACATCTTCACAGGTTATGAAGCCCAGAGGAGTTCATTTTAGAACCGGGGTCTCCTGCCTCTCAATCCAGGAATTTTTATTCTTAAACCCTCACTTCCTTTGTTGAAGACCCTCCTCAGGGCTCTTTTTTGCATCCCAGACACTCAGGCATCTTGTCAACCATGTTCTAGATCTCTCCAGACTTCTTTTTTAAACATTGAAGCATAATTGAAGATCCCCTGGAGAAGGGAATGGCAACACGCTCCAGTATTCTTGCCTGGGGAATTCCATGGACAAAAGAGCCTAGCAGGCTAGGGTCTATGGGGTCAAAAAGAGTCAGACACGACTGAGCGACTAACACTTTCACACACATAGCTGATTTACAATGTTGTGTTAATTTCTGCTGTACGACAGAGTGATTCAGTTATACATATATATACATTCCTCATATATATATGTATATACACATTTATATGTATATACATATACATCTTTATATTTATGTTATATATACACTCTTTATATATGTGTGTATTATATATATTCTTTTGCATTATGGTTTATCATAGGATATTGAATACAGTTCTCTGTGCTATACAATAGGACCTTGTTATTTATCCATTCTGTATATAAAAGCATATATCTGCTAACCACAACCTCCCACTCCATCCCTCTCCAAACAGCCTCCCACTTGGGAACCACCTATCCAAGACTTCTTTAGAGTATCCACATGCCCTGCTTCTAACCACATCAAAATGGTTAACTCCACAAACAGATAACATTTGTTTTCCAAAAGGACACTTAATTTCACCGAGGGCTTCTGTGAAAAACAAGTTTATGTTGAAACAAAACGTTATTTCCAGAAATTGGATTGAAGATCCAAAGCTATGAGAGAGGCTGTACCCTGAAGAGCCACCCAGAAAGACAAAGTTGTGAAGAAGTGGATACCATGAAGAAAGATACAAAGCAGGGCAGGAATGTACGTAGGAAGGAGGAAGAAAGCAAGGCCGAGGGACTTCCCTGGTGATCCAGTGGTTAAGAATACACCTGACATTGCAGGAGACACAGGTTTGATCCCTGGTCCATGAAGATCCCACATGCTACAGGGCAAGGAAGCCCGTGTGCCACACACGTGCAACCTAAAGCCTGTGCTCTACAGTGAGAGAAGCCACCACAATGAGAAGCTCACACAGCACAACCAAGAGTGGCCCCTGCTCACCACAACTAGAGAAAAGCCCACCCAGCAATGAAGACCCAGCACGGCCAAAAATAAATAATTTTTTTTTTTAAAGAAAGAAAGGCCAAGGATAGCAGGGACGAGTCCAGGAAAAGCCCACACCCAGTGGGTAGCCCATCCAAGGACTTAGGAAAGGTCCTGAAAACCCTACTGAGATCCAGAGCTACCTTAGGTCCTGTTCCTGCTCCCTGAGGCCTCCCCTGATTTCCATCTTCCCCATCCCCAGCGACAATAGCCCCCCATCCTGAGTCAGCCAAGAGAGACACTGTTTCTACATCCCTGAGTGCCCAGCTGGACTATTTGTTTGTTTCAGGAATGAAGCCATTGTGTAAAGTCCAGCCCATCTGAACCTCCAGCAGCTTATGGCAAGAAAGAAGTCCCCTCGTTTGGCTAATGATCAGACAAAGCTACAGTGAATCAGCAGGGACGCTCTCTTCAGGGCTGACCCACTGTGACTTTTCTCTGTAGTAGAAAGTCGGGTAAAGAATGAGAAGAATGGATGGAGCCACAACCCACTAGGGCATTGGGAGAAACAGCTAACTCACAGGAAACAATGGGCTCTGACATCAGCCGCTTTGACAAATAAGTGGAGTCTTAGTTATTCTTGCTGTTGGGTTCGATTGTTTGCTATATCTTAGTCCCAGTTAACTATTTTCATACAGTTCTAAAAACTGGTTTCATGTAAGTTTTCTGCTGCATCAGAAAATTAAAAAAAAAAAAAAAAACACTTAATGCAGATACTTTTAGTTAAATACTCCTGTGAATAGATCAAACAAGATGAAACTATTTTCCAGTCTCAGAAGTTTGAGGCCGTAAGAGTACCCAGCAAGCGACCTAGCGGAAAAAAAAAAAAAAGCCCATTTATCTTTTTCTATTCTACTCAAACAGATTTCTAGGAGGCCCCTGAGATAACAGGATAATTAATCTCCTTTCAATAACTAATAGGAGTTAGTGGAAGCAGCTCTGATCAGAGAATATGGAAAATTACATCTCACACAAAGTACCACTCAACACTGGTTACCTGATCTTGGGCAAGTCCTCAGGCTCTTAGGGCTTGAGTTTCTCCACCTGTAAAGTGAAATTTGGGGCTTGGCCAGTTGTTTTCCAATAGTGTTTCCTGTAGCCCGAGAGCAGTGTGAAGGAACTAAATTGGAGCAGGTCAGATCCTACCTGCCCCTTCTGCATCAACCACTACAACTCTGGATTTACCTGGGTTGTGTATTGAGTTTCTGCCTATTTTTCCCAGTAAAGAATTTCATTGTTTAAGATATTCTAAAACACAAAATAAAATAGAAAACTACGGAACTTGGTGACTTCCAGAGTGAAATCCCTGAAAAAAAAAACAATTACTATTGGAAAGGGAAAAATAATGTTTCTAAGATTTATGCATAGACAAGACACAAAATAAAAATGCCATCACTATGAAACATCAGTGTCAGTTCTGGAGTTGGATCACATGCTCATTTAACAGACTGGTTAGAGGATATTTATTCCACCTTATTAACCCCATGCCCAAATATTTGATGTATATTGCTTAAAATAATCAGCTCTATAATAAACAAAGCTTTAGCTTTGTTTAATATTCACTGGTGGCTCAGAGAGTAAAAATTCTGCCTACATTGCAGGAGACCTGGGTTAGATCCCTGGGTTGGGAAATCCCTGGAGAAGGGAATGGCTACCCACTCTAGTATTCTTGCCTGGAGAATCCCATGGACAGAGGAGCCTGACGGTCTATAGTCCATGAGGTCACAAAGAGTCGGTCTGAGCAACTAACACTTTCTCTTTTTTCAATCAATATTTTACAGTTAAGAAAAAATGTAAAAGTTCATTTGGGGACCTTGTTATAAAAACAGCTTTTCTGGCCAGTCCCCCAAGATTCTATTCTAGAATGTCTGCTGCTGCTGCTGCTAAGCCACTTCAGTTGTGTCCGACCCTGTGCGACCCCATAAACGGCAGCCCCCCAGCCTCCCCCATCCCCAGGACTCTCCAGGCAAGAACACTGGAGTGGGTTGCCATTTCCTTCTCCAATGCATGAAAGTGGAAAGTGAAATTTTATTTTATTTAACTTTACAATATTGTATTGGTTTTGCCATATATCAAAATCAATCTGCCACAGGTATACATGTGTTCCCCATCCTGAACCCTCCTCCCTCCTCCCTCCCCATACCATCCCTCTGGGTCGTCCCAGTGCACCAGCCCCAAGCATCCAGTATCGTGCATCGAACCTGGACTGGCGACTCGTTTCATTTATGATATTATACATATTTCAATACCATTCTCCCAAATCATCCCACCCTCTCCCACAGAGTCCAAAAGACTGTTCTATACATCAGTGTCTTTTTTGTTGTCTCGTAAAAAAAAAGAAAGAAAAGAAAGTGGAAAGTGAAAGTGAAGCCACTCAGTCATGTCCAACTCTTAGCGACCCCATGGAGGGCAGCCTACCAGGCTTCTCCGTCCATGGGATTTTCCAGGCAAGAGTACTGGAGTGGGGTGCCATTGCCTTCTCCATCTAGAATGTCTAGGAATCTGCTATTTTAAGAAGGTTCCTAGGACTTCCCTGGCGGTATAGTGGTTAAGACTCTGAGCTTCCAGAGCAGAGGGCACAGGTCCGATGCCTCATTGTGAACTAAGATCCCACATACCACATGGCATGGCCAAAGAAAGGCAGAAAAAAAACAAAATTAAAAAGGAAGGCTCCCAGCCTATAGACCATGCTTTGATAAGCACCAATTGTGTTAGGCTGGAGCTCCCAGAGGCAGACCCTAGCATGACATTTACATGTAAGTGATTGATTAAGGAACTGCTCCCAATAGAAACTGTCAAGAAAGTAGGGGAAACAGGACAGGAAAGGAAAAGAATGTACATTAGGGTGCAACTTCAGATAAAGTCTTAAGTTTGTACTAATCCTGTGGGGAGATGAGATGCCTGAGAGTGAGTGAATTCCTGTTAAGAGTCAGGACATCTGGGCTTTCACATACAGGTCAGTCATAGGCTAAGAGCTGACCCACAGGGAATGAAAATTCCCAGGTACCACCAGCTGTCTGCATTGAGAGTGATTCTCAAGAGAATGCATCTGGGTGGAGGAGGGGAGGGGAAATGCTTCACAGACTGCAGGCTATCAAGTGAGTCAGGCATAAGAGTCCAGAGGTGAAGGACGTATTCAGTCCAAGATGCTCCACCACTAGAAAATCAGTGCCAGCAGTCATGAAAAACATACAAAAGCCTGGGGAAGCATTTATGACAAGCTCGGATAAGTGAATAAAAAGGGGATATCCAAGGTGAAAAATGTCACTATATTCATGCATCAGTAATTTCAGGTAAAGTCAAAGGTCCAGCAAATATGACACTGTGAATTCAACAGAAGATTTTCTAATCCATTGGCATTAAATTTCTTCTTATGGAATAACTTCTCATTTCACTGCCACCTTCCACTGTGAAGTATGGTTGCTGTGAAGTTAGCTCACTCTATCCATCTCAGTGGTTTCCCTTCAAGATACTTGTATATTTTTACAGTTTTGAATGACTACGCATATTCTTCTTATCTCCAATCCTGAGCTTTAAACTCCATGAGAGTAATTATCATGACTTCACGATAATTATCAAAACTCTCCAGTGCTTACAGCAAAGGACTTCACAAACTTTGAGCAGGTAATAAATGCTGCAGGTTGACTTAAACTATCCACAGTCCCAAGCTTTCCTTGGTTAGTTCCACGTAAGCAAATCTGTTCCCAGCCTTTCATTGTATTGGATTCCTTGGGTTAATCAAACAAGGAATCCTTCAGGTGATTAATCCTAATTCTTTAGGCAATTTATCAACCAAGCCTTTATTGAGCACCTAGTCTGTACCTTCTTGACATTGAGAAGGTTACAAAGTGGTATAGAACACAGTCCAAGCATCCTGGGCATACTGTTTGGGAGAAATAGTGTTTAAATCATATGAATAAAAAAAAGAATGTAGCAACATAATCAAGTGCTACATTATCAAATGCTACTAAAGGAGAGAGCGTACATCAAAAGTTAATTGTGAAGTACAAACCATAAAAGCAAATAGAATTAGAGAAGGTTTCATCATTATGGCAGCTCTGATCAGTTGGTAGGGGGTGCCTACAGAATCATTTTAAGAAAACTCAGCCCAAATCTGAGCTGAGACAGTGTCCAAATTGATAAGCAGTATCTGCCAGAACAAGAATTGATGAGTGGTTTTATAAGAGAAGCAAATTTTACATTCCCAGCAACAACATTTACTCCGTGGGCAATAGCTTAAGATGTGGTATATAGAAGACTGGAATATTACTCAGCCATAAAAAGGAATGAAATTCTGATATTCATAGCAATATGGATCGATCTAGAGAATATTATGCTTAATGAAATAAGTTAGATAGAGAAAGATGAATCCTGTGTGATACCACTTTTATGTGGAATCTAAAACATAATATAAATGAATGTATATAGTGAAATAGAACAGACTCAGGTACGGAAGACAATCTAATGCTTACCAGAGGGATCAGGGAAGAGGGGAGGTGCAAATTAAGGGTATGGGATTAAGAGCTACAAACTAATATGTATAGAATAGATAGGTAAAAAGGATATGTTTTATATCACAGGAAAATACAAACATTATCTTGTAACAACTTTTGTTATTGTTCAGTGGTTAAGCCCTGTCTGATTCTTTGAGACCTCATGGACTGTAGCATGCCAGGTTCCTCTGTCCGCTGTCTCCTGGAGTTTGTTCAAATTCATGTCCGTTGAGTTGGTGATGGTGTCTAACCATCTCATCCTCTGCCTCTCCCTTCTCCTTTTGCCTTCAATCTTTTCCAGCATTAGAGTCCTTTCCAACGAGTTGGCTCTTTGCATCGGGTGGCTAAAGTTTTGAAGTTTCAGCCTCAGCATCAGTCTTTCCAATGAATATTCAGGGCTGATTTCCTCTAGAATTGACTGGTTTGATCCCCTTGCTGGTCAAGGGACTCTCAAGAGTCTTCTCCAGCACCACAATTAGAAAGTATCAATTCTTTGGTGCTTAGTCTCCTTCATGGTCCAACTTTCACATCTGTAGACTGGAAAAACCATGGCTTTAACTATATGGACATTTGTCAGCAGAGTAATGTCTCTGCTTTTTATATACTGTCTAGGTTTGTCATTGCTTTTCTTCCAAGGAGTAAGAGTCTTTTAATTTCATGGCTGCAGTCACCATCCGCAGTGATTTTGGAACCCAAGATAAAAAAAAATCTGCCACTATTTCCACTTTTCTCCCATCTACTAGCCATGAACTGATGGGACTGGATGCCATATCTTAGTCTTTAGAATGTTGAGCTTTAAGCCAGCTTTTTCACTCTCTCCCTTCACTCTTATCAAGAGGCTCTTTAGTTCCTCTTCACTTTGTGCCATTAGAGTGGTATCATCTACATATCTGAGATTGTTGATATTTCTTTGGGCAATCTTGATTCCAGCTTGTGATTCATTCAATCGCATTTCCCATGATATACCCTTCCTATAAGTATAATGACTTTTAATGGAACATAATTTATAAAAATACTGACACTGTGCTGTACTTCTGAACTAATTTAATGTTGTAAAACCACTATACTTCAAAAAAAAAAAAAAAAAGAATAGCTCAACAGGTGACAGATTTTAGAATTCAGATACCAAAGATAAATGCTGTATTTATATCAGACAAAATATAAAGACTGTAAGGATTTTCAGAGTTTGACCATTTAACAATGAACAAAGAGAATACCAACAATAAATGATATCAAGAAAATTGTTTCAAAATAATGATTTACATATCAAAGAGTTAATAGACGTCTTTGGAGAATCCGATGAAGCTCTTAAATATTTTCACTCCAAAAGTGACTTTTTATTAGCATTTCAAGAAAAGTCAGTGGTTTGAAAAGAAGTGTTATTTAAATACATATATATCAAAAATCCCGTACCTTGATTCGTTCTTTGTTCAATCTAAAAGTTACCAAATTTTTTTATTACTGACACTTAACTAAATGTAAAATAAATCATTTTTTTCCTTTCCTAGATATAGACCCAATGATACCATTTTATTTCCTTCGCTTTTATGAAATTGTAGTCTTTGATTTTAAGTGAAATTATTCTCTCAGAAGTCTTTACATTCTGCTATTTATACTTAGATAATAGAATCTTCTTTACATAGAAGGGGCTTATTAAGTATTTATTAAATGTTTGAATGAATAGATATGATTTTTCTGCCATCAGGTGTGACCACAGTTAAATCAACTTTGATCAAGAAGGAACTTAAAGTTTCTTAAAGACATTTCTGGAAAAGGATGACATAGCAACTTTGAGTCTTTCACTCTGAGAAGAAATTGGTAACACTTATTAAAATCTCACCAGTACATCTCCAACCCTACTTCAACTGAGGCATAAATAGATGTGAAGCACTGACTATGTGCCAGGCACTATGCAAGCATTCAGTACCATGAACTTCCCCTCATGAATTGTAGATAAATGATTAAGATCATTGCAGATGATTGTAGAATCACTGCAGTCTGACATATAATTGTATAAAATCAAAGGCTAATGCATATAAAAGAGCTTCCTTGGTGGCTCAGTGGTAAAGAATCTGCCTGCAATGCTGGAGACATGCAGGAGACAGATGTTCAATCCCTGTGCTTTAAAGATCCCCTAGAGTAGGAAATGGCAAGCTGCTCCAGCATTCTTGCCTGGAGGATCCCATGGACAGAGGAGTCTGGAGGGCTATAGTCCATGGGGTCATAGAGCATCAGACATGACTGAGCACACATGCTCATATATATGCATGCATGAGTGCTAAGTTGCTTCAGTCGTGTCTGACTCTTTGTGATCCTATGGACTGTAGCCCACCAGGTTTCTTTGTCCATGAGATTGTCCACACAAGAATACTGGAGCCATTGCCATTCCCTCCTTTTTTTTTTTTTAATTTATTTTAATTGGAGGCTAATTACTTTACAATGTTGTACTGGTTTTGCCATACATTGACATGAATCAGCCATGGATGTGCATGTGTTCCCCACCCTGCTATTCCCTCCTCCAGGGGATCTTCCCAACACAGGGAATGAACCCCTATCTCCTGAGCCTCCTGAAGGTGGATTCTGTATCACTGGGCCACCTGGGAAGCCCAACTCTAAACCTATCAATATTGTAAATATGAATGGACTAAATTCTCCAATCAAAAGATAGACAGCGACTAAATGGATTTAAAAACTACATGCTGCCTACAAGAGACTCACTTCAGCTTTAAGGAAACCAAGGCTAAAAGTGAAGGGAGGTAAAAATAAACTCTATGAAAATGGAAATCAAAAGAAAACAGTGAAAACTATATTTACATCAGACAAAATAGACATTAATCAAAACACTGTAACAATAGACAAAGGAGGTCATTATATAATGATAGAGGGGTCAACCCATCAAGAGGATATAACATTTGTAAATATTTATGTATCCAACATCAGATCAGATCAGTTGCTCAGTCGTGTCCGACTCTTTGCGACCCCATGAATCGCAGCACGCCAGGCCTCCCTGTCCATCACCAACTCCCGGAGTTCACTCAGACTCACGTCCATCGACTCAGTGATGCCATCCAGCCATCTCATCCTCTGTCGTCCCCTTCTCCTCCTGCCCCCAATCCCTCCCAATATCAGAGTCTTTTCCAATGAGTCAACTCTTCGCATGAGGTGGCCAAAGTACTGGAGTTTCAGCTTTAGCATCATTCCTTCCAAAGAAATCCCAGGGCTGATCTCCTTCAGAATGGACTGGTTGGATCTCCTTGCAATCCGAGGGACTCTCAAGAGTCTTCTTCAATACAGAAGCACCTAAATATATAAAGAAAATATTGAAAGACCTGAAAGGGAAAATAGGTAACAATACAATAATACCAGTGGTTCAACACTCCACTTTTAACAATATCCATTCAAATAGAAAATCAATAAGGAAACTGTGGACTTAAACTATACTTCTCTAGGACAGATAATATGTTAGGCCACACACAAAAAAATGTCTTATTAAATTAAATTTAAGAATCAGAATCATATCAAGCATATTTTTTACCACAATTGTATAAAATGAGAAGTTAATTACAAGAAGAAAACTAGAAAAATCACAGATATGTGGAGATTAAAAAACATGCTCCTGAACAACCAATGGGCCAGAGAAGAAATCAAAAGATACCTTGAGACAAATGAAACACAATATACCAAAACTTAAGGGATGCAGCAAAAACAGCTCTAAGAGGGAAGCTTATAGTGATAAATGCCCACAGTAAGAAAAACCAAAGATCCCAAACAGCCTAAATTTACACCTCAAGGAACTAGAAAAGGAGAGCAAACAAAGCCCAACGTTAGCAGAAAGAAAAAAGATTAGAGCTGAAGTAAATGATCTAGAGAGTAAAAATACAGTGGAAAATATCAATGAATCTAAGAGCAAGGTTTTTTTTTAAAGTACAAGTAAAATATACAAAACTCTAGCTAGACTAAGAAGAAAAGGAGAACTCAAATAAATAAAAGTATAAAAAAAGAGACATTACAATTGATGCCATAGAAATAGAAAGAATCACCAGAGACTACTATGAACAATTATATGCTGATAAATTAGACAATCTAGAAGAAATGGATAAACTCCAAGAAGCATATAACCTGCCAAGATGAAACATGAAGTAATCAAAAATATGAACGGATCAATTACTAGTAAAGAAATTGAGTCCATAATAAAAAAATCTCCCCAAAATCTAAAATCTAGGACCAAATGGCTTCACTAGTGATCTCCATCAAACATTTACAAAAGAGTTAACACCAATCCTTCCTGAACTTTTCCAAAAAACAGAAGAGGAGGGAAAACTTACAAACTCATTTTATGAGGCCAGTATTACCCAGATATCAAAACCAGACAAGGACACTACAACAAAAGAAAATCACAGGACGGTAATCCTGATAAGCATAGAAGAAAACATCCTCAACAAAATACTAGCAAACCAAATTCAACACTACACTGAATCCGACTCTGGGAGACCCCATAGACGGCAGCCCACCAGGTTCCCCGGTCCCTGGGATTCTCCAGGCAAGAACAATGGAGTGGGTTGCCATTTCCTTCTCCAGTGCATGAAAGTGAAAAGTGAAAGTGAAGTCGCTCAGTCGTGTCAGACTCTTCACGACCCCATGGGCTGCAGCCCACCAGGCTCCTCCGTCCTTGGGATTTTCCAGGCAAAAGTACTGGAGTGGGGTGCCATTGCCTTCTCCGATATATGATAATCAGGGGGACCTTATTCCAGGGAGGCAAGGATGGTTCAAATCAATCAAGGTTATACACCACATTAACAAAACAAAGGATAAAAATTATACAATCATCTCAATAGATGCAAAAAAAGCATTTTGCTAAATTTAAATCCTTTTGTGATATAAATGCTCAATAAACTGAGAATCAAGGGACTGTACCTCAACATAACAAAAGCTACGTAAGACAAGCTCATAATTAACATCATAGTCGATGGGGAAGAGCTGACAGCTTTTCCTCTAAGATCAGGAACAAGACAAGAATGATCACTCTTGCCACTTTTATTCTGTATAACATTGGAAGTCCTAGCCAGAGCAATTAGGCAAGAAAAAGCAAAAATGCCATTTGAGTAAGAAAGAAGTAAAATAGTCTCTATTTGCAGATGCTGCTGCTGCTGCTAAGTCACTTCAGTCGTGTCCAACTCTGTGTGACCCCATACACAGCAGCCACCAGGCTCATATTATATACAGAAAACTGTAAAGACATTAAAAAAAAACAACCTGTTAAAAGTAATCAATGAATTCAGTAAAATCACAGGATATAAGATCAATACACAAAAAATATGTAGCACTCCTATACACTGAAGATGATCTATCAGAAAAAGAGATTAAGAAAGCAATCCCAGTCACAAATGCATCAAAAGAGATAAAAATACCTGGGAATAAATTTTATTATGATGGCAAAAGAACTGTACAGTAAAAACTATAAGACACTGATGAAAAAATTGAAAAGACATAAATAAATGGAAAAATATTACACATTCATGGATTGGAGGAATTAATATTCTTAAAATGTCAATACTACTTACATCAATCTACAGATTCAGTGTAATTAATACTTATCAAAGTTTAAATGGTGTTTTTCACATCAATAGAAAAAAAAAAACAACCCTAAAATTGAACCACAGAAGACCCTGAAAAGCCAAAGTAATCTTGAGAAAAACCTAACAGGAACACATCTCCTGATTTCAAGCTATATTAACAGCCATAATTAAGACAGTATGGTATTGGCATAAAAACAGACATAGATCAATGCAACAAAACAGAGCCCAGAAATAAACCTACACATATATGGTCCATTAATTTACAACAAAGAAGCCAAGAATATATAACAGGGGAAAGGATAGTCTCTTCAATCATACAGAAGAATGAAACTGGTCCCCTGTCTCACACAATACATAAAAATCAATTCAAAATTGATAGAAGACTTAGATGAAAGACCTGAAATCATGAAACTTCCAGAAGAAAACACAAAGGATAAGCTCCTTGGCACGGGTCTTGGCAATAATCTTTTGGATTTGACACCAGAAACAAAAGCAGCAAAAGTAAAAATAAGCAAGTAGGACTACATCAAACGAAAAAGATTCCATACTGCAAAGGAAACCATCAACCAAAATAAGAAGGCAGCTTATGGAAGAAAATATTTTTCAGACCACATATCTGATAAGAGGTTAGTATCCATATACCCAAGGAACTGGTACAACTCAATAGCAGAACCCCCAAATACCCCAATTTAAAAATGGGTAAAGGACTTGCATAGCCATTTCTCCAAAGAAAACACACAAATGATAAATTACATGAAAAGGAGCTCACTGTCACTAATCATCAGGAAAATACAAATGAAAATACACAATGAGGTATCACCTTACATCTGTTAGGATGTCTATTATCAAAAATAAAAGACATAACAAATGCTGGCAGGGAAATACCGTGTACTGTTGATGGGATAGTAAACTGGCACAGCCACTGTGGAAAAATGAATCCAGAGCACCTCAAAAAATTTTAAATATACTACCGTATGATTCAACAATTCTACTCTGGGTATGTATCCAGAGGAAACAAAATCATAACCTTGATGGTGGTTGTGTTCTCATGTTCATTGCAACATTATTCATAGTAACGATGGTACGGAAAAAACCTTGTGTCCATAAATGGATGAACGGATCAAGAATTGATAACGAAATATCAATACTATTCAGCATTAAAAAAGGAAATCCTGTTATTTGTGACAACACGGATTAAACTTGAGCGGTTGTGCTGAGTGAAATAAGCCAGACAGGGAGAGACAAATACTGCATGGTGTCACTTACATGTGGAATCTTTTTTAAAAAATACACTCATATAAACAGAGAATAGAAAAGTGATTGCAAGCTGAGGTGAGAAGTGTGAGGGAAATAGAGGTTTGTAAAAGGGTACAAACTTTCAGTTATACGACCAATAAGGCCTGAAGATCTAATGTAAAGATGGTCACTATTGTTATAAAACTATAGTGTACAATTAAAATTTACTAACAGTAGCACTTAAATATTCTCACCAGAAAAAAAGTAAATATGTGAGGTGATGGACATGCTAATTTACTCAGTGAGGGGACTCTTCATAATGTCTAGATACAGCAAATCATTACACTCTATACTTTAAATATCTTACAATATTATTTGTCATTCATACTACAATAAAGCTTGAAAAATACCTTAAAAACAGAAGATAAAGTAAAGTGAACACCTGGGTATTAGGGAGTTGCTGCTGCTGCTAAGTCACTTCAGTCGTGTCCAATTCTGTGCGACCCCATAGACGGCAGCCCACCAAGCTCCCCCGTCCCTGGGATGCTCCAGGCAAGAACACTGGAGTGGGTTGCCATTTCCTTCCCCAATGCATCAAAGTGAAACGTGAAAGTGAAGTCGCTCAGTCGTGTCCGACTCTTAGCGACCCCATGGACTGCAGCCCACCAGGCTCCTCCATCCATGGGATTTTCCAGGCGAGAGTACTGGAGTGGGGTGCCATTGCCTTCTCCGATTAGGGAGTTAGGAGAATTCTGTTGAAGAATAATAGGGAATTAGATGAAAATTAATTAGATTTTTCTAATTAGAAATTAGAATTAGAAATTAGATTTATGGGAAAATCCTATTCCCTTTTTAAGTCTATCCACGGGTGACATTTTAACAGACTCTCTCCTTGACTCCTTAGGTGTCTGTGCGTATACACATGTGTGTATCTACAGGTACGTACAGCTGGTCCAAAACCACTTTAACTCTCCTATCAGTTGGAGATGGTTTCTCTCATGAGGAACAGAATCTTCACCAACACAGGAAGACTTAGACTTAAGGGTTTCCAAGTCCTAGTTTTCCAAAAGATTATTTACCAATCTGGGTATTGTATCAATTATATACTGGCCAAGTATGCTATATAATTAAAACCCATAAAACCTCTGTGATAAACAATGATAAACTTTTAACAAGGTTGCAAGGTTCAATTAACCTGGAGTGGACTCATCTGATCGTGGCTGGGCTCACTCACATGTGTGGGGGCGGATGGGTGAGTGACTGTTGACCCACCTAGAAAGGTCTCAGCTGAGATGAGTAGTCTGTGTGAATAGCAGTATCACTCGGCTCCATTTCATGTGTTTCTCATCATCCACCAAGCCAGCCTGGGCATGTTCATTTGGCCACATTAGAGAGTAAGAGGTACCATGTCCAACTGCCACAAGTTGTATTCAAGCCTCTGTGCATCACCTTTGGTAACATGATCTTGATCAAAGCACGTCACATGGCAGGGCCCAGACTCACTCAGGTGAGAGAGCAGGACAAAGTCACATGGAAAATGGTGGGGATGGTGAACGGAGGCCCTAATGCAACCAATCTACCATGAAATCAATAACCAGTGGTTACAGTCATGTGATCCATTAGACATCTTCCCTAAAGCCTTCTATAAGCAAATCTTGAACATCGATAGGAAGAGGGGGAGGGGACTATTTTTTATAGTGAGCTAGCTGAGAAGCCAGCATTTTCCCAAGGCTGCCCTGCTCTATTCAGAATAAGGATGCGGGCAATAGGCCATGCTTGGATGCCTCAGACCATCTGCCAACAAAAACGGGAAAAAAAATTAATTATGAATGGTGTCTTCCCATGCTAATCATTTATTGTAAAGGATTTCTCCAGCTTGTTTATAATAGCTGTTGCCTAAGGGTGCATGCTGTATAAATTGTCTGATTACAGGATACAGAGAGCCTCTTAATAGGCCTCAGCTGATTAGGAGAAGGGAAAGAAATTAAAGAGGCCATTTCCCTTTAGGTATGCAAATACCTCCCAGAACAAAAGACAAAGATATGATAGACCATGATGAAACACACCCTCTTTTCTTTTTACCTTAAATTATGTACCAGGCAAGGAGCAAGCTTCAGTGCATGTGTCAGCTGAGATGTGAATGGTCTAGTAATTGAAACAATACCAATGCCAGAAATGCTTGTTAAATGTCGAGCTAAACTAGCTCCCTGGGCAGCCCTGTGGCAAATGGTATGTGCTGCGTGGATCTTTGGGTGAGGGGTCACTTCTGACTTTGGGATAATTTGACTCTGCCTTGTTGAGCTAAATTTGTTTGTATCACATTGGTTTTCTCATCTCTGTAGCCAGAATTTACATATCAGCATCTGGTAGGGATGACAGTTGGAAAGGCAGGCAAAATGTGTTTGAAAAACAGTGAAAAACATGGAAGTACACAGACCTATTCCTTCCTCTTGGGCACACATGGATACCACACATACATGCACACATACACGCATACTTCATGGACATAGATACACACACACACACACACACACGCAATCAAGATTTTCTGTTCCTACAAATATATTTTTTTTTCCTCTTAAAATGTTCCTTGGTGTTCAACAAAGTGCTTCATTGTGATTTTACTGGGGGGCAGGGAAGGGAACGAGCCAGGAATCTCGTAGGTGTCGCTTTTCAACCAGTTTATAAGAACTAACATTCAGAGGTACATGGAGATGCTGAGGGTGGCTCCAAAGTATGGATTGTAGATGTTTGCAAGTAAATGACTTGAACTCAAGGTTTCAGGCTCTTCCACATACCAGTGATCTTGCATCTTGCCTGGGTGGAACTTCCTATTTCAGAGAACCATAGACCTCATGCACATCTTATCCATGCTTCATTCAAGCTGGGTGAGTTTTCTATTGCTGTATAACAAATTACTCCAAAAGTTAGCGACATAAAACAGTAACATTTCTCATCTCACAGTTTTCAGGGATCAGGAGCCCAGTTTAGTTGAGTCTCCTGTCTCAGGGTCTCTCCCAAGGCTGCAATCAAGGTGTTAAGTCAGGAGTGAGGTTTCAGCTGAAGGCTTGACAGGGGAAGGATTGATTTCAAGCTCATTTTACGCAGTCATCAGCAGGACCCAGTACCTATGGGCCCCCTAACAGGCTCCTTCGTCCATGGGATTTTCCAGGCAAGAGTACTGGAGTGGGGTGCCATCATCTTCTCCACTGATTTTGCTACACACTTAGAAATATTCACATAAAATATTGGAAAAATTAAATCTCAACATCAACTGTTTAAGAGCTCAAATCTCTGGTGAATGCATTCTAGTATTCTGGGCTGTAGAGGTCTTCTATTTCAGAATCACCATGTCATCTCAATTTCTAGACTGTCACTTTGATGGTGGTTCATCCAAAAAGCAATTTTCAGAGGCTTTCTGGAAACTTTCACAGTCTCCAAGTAGGTAAGAAATATTCCAGAGTGTGTCAAAATGCAAAGTGCAAAGAGGAAAGGAAGTGCCAGTGACCACATGCTTGCCCATTTGTTGCCTCATTTAATGCCATGAGAGAAGCGGGGTGGGCAGCCATGTTATCTCCTTATAGTAAAGTAAATGAAAGCCCCAGGAAATGAAGTGGCCTCCCCAGGGTCACACGAGTACTTGGAAGAGTCAGGATTTGTACTTGAGTCATTGGACTCATCTTTAATAAAGCATGCTTCTTGCCAATACCAATTGCCTGAAGAGTTGTGCCTGTTCCTTCTCTGCATAAATTCAATATCTACAGCAGATCCAGAGAGTCTCCCTAAGGGCCCATCTCTATTAAAATTTTCAATCTTACTTTGAGATTATGAGAAGCACAAGTGGGAGACAAGAAAGAAGTCTTGGCTGTGTCAATTAAAGCCATACTTCGAGATGAAGGGACCCTGTGGAGAAAGTTATCTGCATCTTGCTCCTTTTTCTAGTCCCATATTCATTTCCTTGCATACCTGACCGACTGCCAACCACCAGCACCTGTCTTCTTTCCCTAAGGGCTTTCTCTAGCTGCCACAACCATTCTGCCTCTATGCGTAGCAGGTCATGTCAACATGGGATCAGCCCTCAGCCAGTGCCTCCATGTGGGATAAATTCTGGGGTGTGATCAACAGTTCTTAGCCCCCCAATGGGATGGAATTCCAGTTGCAATATTAAACCTTTTTGGTTTCTCTTCTTTTTTTTACTTTGTGTGATGATTAATTTTGTGTGTTAACTTGTCAAAGCCATGAATATTGGGCCAAACATTATTCTGGAGGTTTCGGTGAGACATAAGTTAGGGAAGAGGGATGCATCTGTGGACTTTGAGTAAGGCAGATTGCCCTCTATGGTGTGGGTGGGCCTCATTCAATCAGCTGAAGGCCTAAATGGGACAGAAGGCTGACTTTTCCTGAGCAAGAAGGAATTCTCCAGCAGAGTGCTTTTGGACTTAACTGCAGCACTGACTTTTTGGAAATTCATCTGCAATATCAGCTGTTGCTGGTTCTCTAGCAGATGGCCTTTCAACTTAAACTGCAAATCTTCCCTGAGTCTCCAGCCTGCCATCCTCCAGCCTCAGATTTTGGATTTGCCAAGACTTCAGGATCATGTGAGTCAATTCCTCAAATTAAATCTATTTCTTTGTATATATATACTCTTGGTTCTGTTTCTCTAGTGAATGCTGACTAATAAACCTCCCCACTCTTAATCTGGAGTTTAACTTCTCAAATGAATTACTTGTATTTGAATCCTGGTCTTAGGACTTATCTCTGGGGTAATCTAAGAGTCCTGAGCATCTCACTGAGAAAAGATGTGACACTCTGGGTGTCCTTGTCACTGCCTTGTGTACAGTATATCAATTAATTCTCACTATAACTCTATGAACTAGGTACCATTGCCACCCCCATGTTACAGATGAGAAAAATGAAATGCAAAGAGGTTAATATGGGATTAAACCTTAAATGACTTACTCCAGGGCTCACATCTTCAACCGCTCTTCATTCATATCTAACACTTATTTATCTAGTCAAGAAAATAGAAAATCACCCTTTCACACAAAATGACACATTTCTTCTGGATGCAAGCATAATACTTAGACTAGAAGCTTGACTCCACAGTTAGGTCAACTTTTCCTGTAATAGGCCAACTTATCTGCTGCTGGGGGCAAAAATTCCTCTCTAAAAAAACTGTGCCACTTTGAAGAAAAGAAAAAAGAGGAAGGGAGAGAAAAGAGGTAGGGTGGGGGCACCGAATGTACAAAAAAGGACCTCAGGAGTCTTCTTGGAAAGCAAACAGCTTTTGCAAAGCAACATTTTGATGAGTTAAGTGCAAATGAATCAAGAATAATGAGAAACACATGGGCTAAATTTTCCTTAAAATATACGAGTTTAAAAATTAAGAGGAAAAAGTGCTTGGGGAAAATGTGTTTTAAGTTTTAGCCAAACTGAAAACATTCACAAGATGGATCAAGATATTTGTCGAGCCCTCAAAATGACTAGCTTGGTCCATCCTAGACAGAGAGTGATAAGGAGACGGATTAACGCTGGGGGCACACAGGCTGGTCCAGCCCAGGACGAAGCCTTAGCCTGGTTCCCGAGAGCTGTAAACTGGAGATTCAAAGCAATATTGCTCTTCTTCCACTTGTTTCTCCAAGTAACACAAGGCCCTGCATTGGGAATATAATACTAAAGAATAAAATAGTACAGTTGTTTGCAAAGTTGACAACATGCAATGTATTTCATTGTTTTGTTTTTGTTTTTTTTTTGGGGGGGTGGGGTTGTTTTTTAAAGTCCCTCACAGGTTGTGTTAGGCTTCCCTGGTGGCTCAGTGGTAAAGAATCTACCTGCAATGCAGGAGCCACAGGAAATGCAGGTTTGATCCCTGAGTTGGGAAGATCCCTTCAAGGAGGGTATGGCAACTTACTGCAGTATTCTTGCCTAGAGAATCCCATGGACAGAGGAGCCTGGCAGGCTACAGTCCATGGGGTCACAAAGAGTCGGACATGACTGAAGTGACTTAGCATGCACACATGCACAAGCTGTATTAGCGAGAGGAGAAATGAGGAAGATGTGTTGGAATTCCAGAGGCTGGAAGGACTTACAAGCCGAAGGGATTCAGCTCTCGTTGCCAGCTTCAAGGTGACAAAAATGACAGGGGTGAAAAAAGAAGGACAAAGGACCACAGAGGCCCAAACTTCTCATTGCCAGCAGAACCGTGATCCAATCAGAGGAGAGGGGGGTTCCTGGAAGCCTGAGAAGGACTTTCTGTGAAGTCTTATGAATAACACTTCACGTTATGGATATTCTGTGAATAACACTTGAACTTATGAACATTCCGTGAATAACACTTGACATTGAAATTAGCTGTTCTCCTGAGAATGAACCTGAGATACCCACTATATTTTGCAAAAAGAACAAAGTCTCTTTAATCACTACCTGTGGCATCACTCCTTCTCACTGCTCCCCTGTTCCAAAGCGTGGTCTGAAGAAGACCAGACGCCCTCATGGCCATTGTTGTCTCCCCTCTATTTCCACAAAGGGCCTGGATCTAGGAATAGACATCATGTAGGAGGAATATACAGAATATTGGGCTTTCTAGATGGGAAGATGGGCCAGCCTTGGGCTTGGGTACAAAGAAAAAAAAGAGCAAGTTTTTATAAGGAGACCCCACCTCCACTCCAAGCAACATGAAGGTATATTGTTTATTCTCTTGCTGGCTATTGTTTTACTGTTGTGGACATAAGGCCTTATGAAATTCAAAGAGTATGGGCTTTGGGCTTTTTGGCCCAAGTTGTTTCAGTCCTCTTTAATATACAGAACTTCTTTAGGAAGGAAAAACACCTGACTATAGCTGAAATAAAACCCAGAGGAAAAATATGTCTTTGTACCACATTCTCTCTGTGTTCAAAGAAAATCAATGCAAACAAAGATTTGGGGAAGAAAATAGGAGGGGAAAATCTTTTCTGTGTAAAGGGAAAGAAAAAGAGTTTTTTGAAGCTTCTTTGAAAGAAAAGAGCCTCAGTTTTAAAGGCAATCAGCTCATTCTCTCACTTATGAGGTGAGCAAGCTAATTACCTTTTCTGAGCCTCAGTTTTTTCTTTTATAAAATGGGGACAGATGTGCAGGGCATTGCGAAGATAAGAAGTGGGGCAGGTGATGTGTCTGGCACATAGCAGATAATCGGTACTTGAAAGCCTTTTGCTACATCATTGTTAACTAGTGGGCAGAAAATGTGAAAGTGAAGTACAGCTCCATAAAAACAATATGTTTTGGTTCCCATCTGTCTGCTGATCAGAA
This sequence comes from Bison bison bison, assembly GCF_000754665.1. Taxonomy (NCBI): domain Eukaryota; kingdom Metazoa; phylum Chordata; class Mammalia; order Artiodactyla; family Bovidae; genus Bison; species Bison bison. The sequence goes on along the minus strand of NW_011484304.1, from coordinate 1,361,368 downwards.
AAGGTGGAAGGAGACTTCTTAACGATCTTGGAGTCTCAGCAGAGCAGTGTGGGCCTCCCACACAGCGATAGTTCTATGGAGGTGGAGTGACATTTCTAAAGTGATTTGATTGACACTTTCAGCCATAAATATAAAAAGTAACCTCTGTCTTATTAAGGAATACAGAGAACCCTCCTCTAGATTGCCCACCCGCAACATGAAAAGGGTTGGGCTTTGCCAGGAATGAAATTTATTCTCAAGATGCATTTGGGGAGTCATCAATAGAGCCATAGTGGTCTTGCCTTGCAGGAATAACATGGCCACCACTGACCAGGAGAGGTGCTGCCCCCAGAAAAGCAATCTGAAAAGTCAAAGCCATTCATGTCTAAAAAATTATGCCAGCAAACAAGGGTGGACTATTTCACAGGAATTACTCACTGCATCTTCTAAAGCTGCATTTCTTTAAAATATGTTTCTAAAGTCTTTAGAGATGTTGCAGGTTTGCGAGTGCGAAGTAGCTTCCGTTGTGTCCAACTCTTTGTGACCCTATGGACCACAGCCTGCCAGGCTCCTCTGTCCGTGGGGATTCTCCAGGCAAGAATATTGGAGGGGTTGCCATTTCCTTCTCCAGGGGATCTTCTCAACCCATGGATCAAATCTCTGTCTCCTGTGTCTCCTGCACTGGCAAGCAGGTTCTTTACCACTCAGTTCAGTCGCTCAGTCATGTCCGACTCTTTGCAACCTCATGAATCACAGCACGCCAGGCCTCCCTGTCCATCACCAATTTCCAGAGTTCACTCAGACTCACATCAGTGAAGTCAGTGATGCCATCCAGCCATCTCATCCTGCCCCCAATCCCTCCCACCATCAGAGTCTTTTCCAATGAGTCAACTCTTCACATGAGGTGGCCAAAGTACTGGAGTTTCAGCTTCAGCATCATGCCCTCCAAAGAAATCCCAGGGCTGATCTCCTTCAGAACGGACTGGTTGGATCTCTTTGCAGTCCAAGGGACTTTCAAGAGTCTTCTCCAACACCACAGTTCAAAAGCATCAATTCTTCAGCACTCAGCTTTCTTCACAGTCCAACTCTGACAGCCATACATGACCACTGGAAAAACTATAGCCTTGACTAGACGGACCTTGGTTGGCAAAATAATGTCTCTGCTTTTCAATATGCTTTCTAGGTTGATCATAACTTTTCTTCCAAGGAGTAAGCATCTTTTAATTTCATGGCTGCAGTCACCATCTACAGCAATTTGGGA
>NW_011484304.1:1359778-1360028 GCF_000754665.1 Bison bison bison | reverse complement strand
CTTTTGAGTTCCTCTTCACTTTCTGCCATAAGGGTGGTGTCATCTGCATATCTGAGGTTATTGATATTTCTCCCAGCAATCTTGATTCCAGCTTGTGCTTCTTCCAGCCCAGCATTTCTCATGATGTACTCTGCATAGAAGTAAATAAGTAGGGTGACAATATACAGCCTTGACATAGTCTTTTTCCTATTTGGAACCAGTCTGTTGTTCCATGTCCAGTCCTAACTGCTGCTTCCTGACCTGCATATAG
>NW_011484304.1:1358599-1359678 GCF_000754665.1 Bison bison bison | reverse complement strand
TCTGGTACTCCCATCTCTTTCAGAATTTTCCACAGTTTATTGTGATTCACACAGTCAAAGGCTTTGGCATAGTCAATAAAGCAGAAATAGATGTTTTTCTGGAACTCTCTTGCTTTTTCGATGATCCAGCGGATGTTGGCCATTTGATCTCTGGTTCCTCTGCCTTTTCTAAAACCAGCTTGAACATCTGGAAGTTCACAGTTTACGTATTAGTGCCACCTTAATACTTGGTTAATAAGAATTAAGTTCTGCCATCCAGTTTGCTTGAGAAACACTCTGATAGACTCTGTAAAACAGGTTTCTTTAGCAGAACTCTCATGCGTGCATACTTAGTCACTCAGGCATGTCCACCTCTTTGTGACTGCATGGACTGTAGCCCACCAGGCTCCTCTGTCTATGGAATTCTCCAGACAAGAACACTGGAGTGGGTTGCCATTCCCTTCTCCAAGGGATCTTCCTGACCCAGGGATCAAACCCAGTCTCAGCAGAGCAGTGCTGGGATTGCTTTCAATCACAGAGATAAATCCAGGCACATATGGACACCTTATCTTTGACAAAGGAGGCAAGAATATACAATGGATTAAAGACAATCTCTTTAACAAGTGGTGCTGGGAAAACTGGTCAACCACTTGTAAAAGAATGAAACTAGAACACTTTCTAACACCATACACAAAAATAAACTCAAAATGGATTAAAGATCTAAACATAAGACCAGAAACTATAAAACTCCTAGAGGAGAACATAGGCAAAACACTCTCTGACATACATCACAGCAGGATCCTCTATGACCCACCTCCCAGAATATCGGAAATAAAAGCAAAAATAAACAAATGGGACCTAATTAACCTTAAAAGCTTCTGCACATCAAAGGAAACTATCAGCAAGGTGAAAAGACAGCCTTCAGACTGGGAGAAAATAATAGCAAATGAAGCAACTGACAAACAACTAATCTCAAAAATATACAAGCAACTCCTACAGCTCAACTCCAGAAAAATAAATGACCCAATCAAAAAATGGGCCAAAGAACTAAATAGACATTTCTCCAAAGAAGACATACAGATGGCTAACAAACACATGAA
>NW_011484304.1:1351166-1358466 GCF_000754665.1 Bison bison bison | reverse complement strand
AGAAAAGGGAACCCTCTTACACTGTTGGTGGGAATGCAAACTAGTACAGCCACTATGGAGAACAGTGTGGAGATTCCTTAAAAAACTGGAAATAGAACTGCCTTATGATCCAGCAATCCCACTGCTGGGCATACACACTGAGGAAACCAGAAGGGAAAGAGACACGTGTACCCCAATGTTCATCGCAGCACTGTTTAAAATAGCCAGGACATGGAAGCAACCTAGATGTCCATCAGCAGATGAATGGATAAGAAAGCTGTGGTACATATACACAATGGAGTATTACTCAGCCATTAAAAAGAATTCATTTGAATCAGTTCTAATGAGGTAGATGAAACTGGAGCCTATTATACAGAGTGAAGTAAGCCAGAAGGAAAAACACCAATACAGTATACTAACGCATATATATGGAATTTAGAAAGATGATAACAATAACCCTGTGTACGAGACAGCAAAAGAGACACTGATGTATGGAACAGTCTTATGGACTCTGTGGGAGAGGGAGAGGGTGGGAAGATTTGGGAGAATGGCATTGAAACATGTAAAATATCATGTATGAAATGAGATGCCAGTCCAGGTTCGATGCACGATACTGGATGCTTGGGGCTAGTGCACTGGGACGACCCAGAGGGATGCTATGGGGAGGAAGGAGGGAGGCGGGTTCAGGATGGGGAGCACATGTATACCTGTGGTGGATTCATTTTGATATTTGGCAAAACTAATACAATTATGTAAAGTTTAAAAATAAAATAAAATTAAAAAATAAAAAAAAAATTAACTGGAAAAAAAATAAATAAAGCAACTCACTGGAAAAAAAAAAAAATCCTGCATTGAAAGCAGATTCATTACCATCTGAGCCACCAGAGAAGCCCTTAGTAGAGACCAACCCACTGATATTTATATACTCTTTAAAGAACTTAAGAGTCTTCTAGAAGGGAATGAAACTTGGATTTTTTCCCATATTAACTTGATCACAGCTCCCTTTTGAGGTGGAGGAAGCAGAGAGCATGTCAAGGACCACATGATCCCAAGAATACACCTTGGAGACAGCTAATATAAGCAATGCTAATCCATCAGACAGTTGTTTCTTCTCTTGGATCTTGACTGGAAAATTTATTTGTTGTTGTTTATTGTTTTTACACCTCTAGTTACCAAATTGACTGCATGCCTTTGTCATCTTTTAAAAAGCATTAACAATAACTTTAACTCTGGACCCACAACCCAGATCCCCAGAGATGGCAGCTCATGTGCCTATACTTATAAAATCCTTCACTGGGGAGTCTGGGGCCATCAACCTGGCACAGTTAACCGAGGCCTGACACTCAGGTCACTCCTTTACCCTGTATCATTGACAAAATCTTCCATCTTCTTATCATCACCAACTTCAAGTTGTTGCCGTGGGTTTTATCTAAAAAGGTGGTGGTGCCAACCCAAAGGGAATTCTGAAACCTGCAGAGAAAGGGATATTTTCTTTCCACTCTCTAGACTCAAGCAAACGCAATCACTGGCTTTCTCTAAAACCCATTAATTCTATATTTAGGAAACTAAAAGGAAAGAGGAAAAAAAGAAAAAAAAAAAAAAAAACCAACCACAACTCCACACATGATGGAAAAGACTCTAGGTTCCCACTGGCTATATTGGCAAAGTGCAGAATGAGTTGCCTTCTGTGGGGTGTTACCATTCTCATGTTGGATCTTTCTTTTCTAAAGTAGGTGAGTTCATTTATCTTGGACCCACATTCCTCCAGACTGAGTAGGGATCTGGTATCTTCATCACCACAAGAGGTAGTACAATCTGGACACGCCAAGTCTCATGGATGCCTGCGAGCAGTTTTAAAAGGTTTTGGTTAGCTCCAATTTTATTTGAATGAAAGCTTTTCACAAGTAAGAGGTTTTATGGGAGTTATTTTTAAAGTAATGTGTTTTTATTGGTTTCTGGTAAGATCAGTGAAATCACATGGCATTTTTTAAAGAATTTTAAACCAAAAAAAGATGTTCAAACAACTTGCCTGAAACACAAAAGCCAGAAGAGTAAGAATAAAATATTGAACACAAGGGGGTTAATGCTAAGATAAAACAAAAACGTTCTGAGGAAGCAGAAGAAAGGGGTAAAGGACGCCAAACCAGAACAAAGATGAACTGCGTCCAGTGTCTGAACTGTTGCTCCCGTGTTGAGATGCAAGTACTTACATCTATTTTGGAATCAGTTGTCCCCACAAGTATGGAGATTGCCATTCGTTGTCCATGAAAATTAAATTCATTAGTAAAGAGAACATACTTTTAGTTACCTAGACCTCAAAAGAATAAAGTAAATGGCACACAAAAATCCAACTGGGTGGTTATACTATCAGGAGAGTATCAGACACATATTGAGGAAGATCCAAGCGGGAATTCGACCTTCTCCTGCTCCACCTCCTTCTTTCTCTTTGTTTCCTTGACTTTATTGTCTTCTTTTCTGATTGTTACTGTAATACCTGCTCAGAGTGAACAATTTAGACATGTCTAATACAACCTGTAAAAGATAACCTCTGTTTTTAGGTGAGAAAACAGGCCAAGGGAGAGAGAATGATGACTTAGTCCCATGTTCCATATCAAAGCAGTTGGTTATTTAGGACCAAAAACATTAATTTCAATCGTTCTTCACCACAGTCTCTAATGCTAATATGTACTTTACTACATATGCATTTGCACATGATTGCTATTGTTTCCTAAAATGCACACATGTGTGGACATATTTCCCCCCTACACACACACTGGGACAGACACAATATGATAGTAAGCTTCATGAAGGAAGGGCAAAGTCCATGACTTTCTAATGTAGCACTAGGCCAAATGTCTAGTGCTTACTGGGTGCTCGATAAATACATGGATGAGTAAATCAATGAGTCTCAGTACAATGATTTTTCTATCAAACTATGACTGCCTCATAATACTTTGATTCAACACAAATGAAGAATTACACATATTAACCGGCAAAGGGATTCCTCAGAACTCTTTCCTCACCAACCACTGAAAGTACATGCCTCTAGCTTCTCCCATTTCTTTTCAGTAGTGGAATGTTCCACCATTTCCCCTCTTACTGGGTGGAATTATAGTAAGTCATGAATGGTGCTAACCAAATATATGTGGCTCCTCACATAAAATCACAGTTCAGTCACTCGGTCATGTCCGACTCTTTGAGACCCCATGGACTGCAGAACACCAGGCTTCCCTGTCCATCACCTACTCCTGAAGATTGCTCAAACTCATGTCCATCTAGTCAGTGATGCCATCCAACCATCTCATCCTCTGTCTTCCCCTTCTCCTCCTGCCTTTGATCTTTCCCAGAATCAGAGTCTTTTCCAATGAGTCAGTTCTTGGCATCAGGTTGCCAAAGTATTGGAGTTTCAGCTTCAGCATCAGTCCTTCCAATGAATATTCAGTATATTCGGGACAGATGTCATTTAGGATTGACTGGTTTGATCTCCTTGCAGTCCAAGGGACTCTCAAGAGTCTTCTCCAAGACTCTTCAGCTCCAAGAGTCTTCTTCAGCTCTCAGCTTTCTTTATAGTCCAACTCTCACATCCATACATGCCTATTAGAAAAAGCATAGCTTTGACTAGATGGACCTTTGCTGGCAAACTAATGTCTCTGCTTTTTAATATGCTGTCTAGGTTGGTCATAGTTTTTATTCTAAGGAGCAAACCTCTTTTAATTTCATGGCCGCAGTCACCATCTGCAGTGATTTTGGAGCCCCCAGATATAAAGTCTGCCACTGTTTCCATTGTTTCCCCATCTATTTGCCATGAAGTGATGGGACCAGATGAATGTTGAGTGTTAAGTCAGCTTTTTCACTCTCCTCTTCCACTTTCATCAAGAGTTCTTTAGTTCTTCTTCGCTTTCTGCCATAAGGGTGGTATATTCTGCACATCCGAGGTTATTGATATTTCTCCTGACAATCTTGATTCCCCATGAACAGTATGAAAAGACAAAAAGATATGACACTGAAAGATGAACTCCCCAGGTTGGTGGATGCTTAATATGCTACCAGAGAACAGTGGAGAAATAACTCCAGGAAGAATGAAGAGACAGAGCCAAAGTAAAAACAATGCCCAGTTATAGATGTGACTGGTGATGGAAGTAAAGTCCAATGCTGTAAAGAGCAGTTTGCATAGGAACCTGGAATGTCAGGTCCAAAACTCAAGGTAAATTGGAAGTGGTCAAACAGGAGATGGCAAGTGTAAACATCGACATTTTAGGAATCAGTGAACTAAAATGAACTGGAATGGGAGAATATAACTCAGATGACCATTATATCTACTACTGTGGGCAAGAATCCCTTAGAAGAAATGGAATCACCCTTATAGTCAGCAAAAGAATCTGAAATGCAGTTCTTGGGTGTAGTCTCAAAAATGACAGAATGATCTCTGTTCATTTCCAAGGCAAACCATTCAATGTCACAGTAACCCAAGTCTATACCTCAACCAGTAATGCTGATGAAGCTGAAGTTGAATGGTTCTATGGAGACCTACAAGACCTTCTAGAACTAGCACCCAAAAAAGATGTCCTTTTCATCATATCTGACTGGAATGTAAATGTAGGAAGTCAAGAGATACCTGGAATAACAGGCAAATTTGGCCTTGGAGTACAGAATGAAGCAGGGCAAAGGCTAATAGAGTTTTGCCAAGAGAACACACTGGTCATAGCAAACACCCTCTTCCAACAACACAAGAGAAGACTCTATACATAAACATCACCAGATGGTCAATACTGAAATCAGATTGACTATATTCTTTGCAGCCAAAGATGGAGAAGGTCTATAAACAGTCAGCAAAAACAAGACCAGGAGCTGACTGTGTCTCAGATCATGAACTCCTTATTGCCAAATTCAGATTGAAATTGAAGAAAATAGGGAAAATCACTAGACCATTCAGGTATGACCTAAATCGAATCCGTTATGATTATACAGTGGAATTGACAAATAGATTCAAGGGATTCAATCTGATAGAGTGCCTGAAGATCTATGGATGGAGGTTCATGACATTGTACAGGAGACAGGGATCAAGACCATCCCCAAGAAAGAGAAATGCAAAAAGGCAAAATGGTTCTCTGAAGAGGACTTACAAACAGCTATGAAAAGAAGAGAAGCAAAAGGCAAAGGATAAAAAGAAATATATACCCATTTGAATGCAGAGTTCCAAAGAATAGCAAGGAGAGATAAGAAAGCCTTCCTCGGTGATCAATGCAAAGAAATAGAAGAAAACAATAGAATGGGAAAGACTAGAGATCTCTTCAAGAAAATTAGAGATACCAAGGGAACATTTCATGCAAAGATGGGCACAATAAAGGACAGAAATGGTATGAACCTAACAGAAGCAGAAGATATTAAGAAGAGGTGGCAAGAATACACAGAAGAGCTATACAAAAAAGATCTTCATAACCCAGATGATCACGATGGTGTGATCACTCACCTAGATCCAGACATCCTGGAATGTGAAGTCAAGTGGGCCTTAGGAAGCATCACTACGAACAAAGCTAGTGGAGGTGATGGAATTCCAGTTGAGCTATTTCAAATCCTAAAAGATGATGCTGTGAAAGTGCTGCACTCAGTATTTCAACAAATTTGGAAAACTTGGTAGTGGCCACAGGACTGGAAAAGGTCAGTTTTCATTCCCACCCCAAAGAAAGGCAATGCCAAAGAATGCTCAAACTACCACACAATTGCACTCATCTCACATGCTAGTAAAGTAATGCTCAGAATTCTCCAAGCCAGGCTTCAGCAGTACATGAACCATAAACTTCTAGATGTTCAAGCTGGATTTAGAAAAGGCAGAAGAACCAGAGATAAAATTGCAAACATCCATTGGATTATCATAAAAGCAAAATAGTTCCAGACAAACATCTACTTCTGCTTTATTGACTATGCCAAAGCCTTTGACTGTGGGTCGCAAACAACCTGTGAAACTTTCTCAAAGAGATGGGAATACCAGACCACCTGACCTGCCTCCTGAGAAACCTGTATGCAGGCCAGGAAGCAACAGTTAGAACTGGGTATGGAACAAGAGACTGATTCCAAATAGGGAAAGGAGTACATCAAGGCTGTATATTGTCACCCTGCTTATTTAACTTATATGCAGAGTACATCGTGCAAAATGCCAGGCTTCTTACATTGTAGAATGTAATTTCTGGGCTCCTAGGGTGGCATGAAGCAATAAGAGCAGTCCCCCCCTGAGTAAGAGAGTAAGACCACACGTTATAATGTCTCACCTGTTCCTTCTAAGAGCGGCTTGAGGCAATTCAGTCTTCTAGAAAGAGAACAGTAAAGAGACCCGAGTTCAGGTTATGTCTGTGCATGCGTGCTAAGTCACTTCAATCGTGTCCAACTCTGTGACCCTGTGGATTGTAGCCCATCAGGCTCCTGGCCCATGGGATTCTCCAGTCAGGAATACTGGAGTGGGTTGCCATGCCTTCCTCCAGGGGGTTTTCCTGACTCAGGGATCAAAACCACTCCTCTTGTATCTCCTGCATTGTCAGGCAGGTTTTTTACCACTAGCACCGCCTGAGAAGCCCCTGCATGTTATGTCTGTGCAATTGCTTAAATTTGGACTCCTGCCCCTCCCAGAGATGATGATGGTATTACCCCAACTCTTTCTTTGAGCTGATGCGAGTGTTAAAGGATTCATAATTTGGGAGAGGATCAAAAGTGTTATACATGCAAAATTTCTACCAAACAAAAGGAACTTTCTGAGAATGCTCCTCTATCCATTAAAGTTCCATGCAGTGGTATAGAGAAAATGCAAAAATGCTTTCATAATGTAATGGTTGATGGACATTTATCAACAACTGACTCACCTTCATAGTGTAATAAGGTGAAATTATGGCATTAAATAATTTGAAGTTTAAAAAAAATTTAATAAAATAAAATAATCCTTTCATAAAGTATGGACCCATCTTACTGTAGATTCTGGTTGCTTTCACAGGATGTGAAAAGCACTCTTTTTTGAAATGATAGCTTCAAGGGGACCAACTCTCATTATAAGCTCTGAAGAAGGACTCCACCCTTTTCCTCCAAGAATAGATTACCTTCGATCTTGAAATGCCACCTGGTTCCACCCAGATTCAATTTAACTATCAGTTCAGTTCAGTTCAGTTCAGTTGCTCAGTCATGTCTGACTGTTTGCGACCCCATGTATCACACCACACCAGGCCTCCCTGTTCTTCACCAACTCCCGGAGTTCACTCAGACTCACATCCATCAAGTCAGTGATGCCATCCAGCCAGCTCATCCTCTGTCGTCCCCTTCTCCTCCTGCCCCCAATCCC
>NW_011484304.1:1348231-1351066 GCF_000754665.1 Bison bison bison | reverse complement strand
AAAGCATCAGTTCTTCGGCACTCAGCCTTCTTCACAGTCCAACTCTCACATCCATACATGACCACTGGAAAAACCATAGCCTTGACTAGATGGACCTTTGTTGGCAAAGTAATGTCTCTGCTTTTAAATATGCTATCTAGGTTGGTCATAACTTTCCTTCCAAGGAGTAAGCGTCTTTTTATTTCACGGCTGCAGTCACCATCTGCAGTGATTTTGGAGCCCTAAAAAATAAAGTCTGATGCTGTTTCCACTGTTTCCCCATCTATTTCCCATGAAGTGATGGGACCAGATGCCATGATCTTCGTTTTCTGAATGTTGAGTTTTAAGCCAACTTTTTCAGTCTCCACTTTCACCTTCAAGAGGCTTTTTAGTTCCTCTTCACTTTCTGCCATAAGGGTGGTATCATCTGCATATCTGAGGTTCACAATGTTATTTAGTACTGAGTTCACTCATTAAGGGTGTAAGATGAGAAAGGGAAAGGTTGAGTCCAAGGCTGCCTGGAGATTCTTAAATAGAGAAAAGATTAAGTTGTGTTCAGTATGTTGACCTCCTACCACTGAGAGTACATGCCTCTAACATCTCCCGTTTCTTTTCAATAATGGAATGTTCCACCATTTCCCCCTATTACTGGGTGACATTATAAAGAGTCATGAATGTTGCTTACCAAATGTATGTGGCTCCTCACATCGTAGAATGCAATTCATGGTCTCCTGGCATGGGGTGAAGAAATAAGACCAGTTCCCCCTGGACCAATGAGTTGTGAGGAGAAATGATGTGTGTCACTTTGAATCTGGAAAATTTAACAGCTAATAAAAGTATCTTCAGAAACATGCTTTCTCTGCCATGGCACCTAGCAACACTTCTGGTATTAGCCTACATCCCAAAGTATGGAGAAAGGAAACAAAGCCCCCAGTTGACCCCAAATGCTCACGCACAAGACCTTAGTTTTGATATTCTAAACTGCTGAAATTTTAGAATCACCTGTGATTCTAGCATAACCTAGCCTGTTGACTAAAGCAAATTAAGAAGATAGAGAATATTTAGATCAGTTTACTGACTGCCTATACTTATGATAAACCATTCCAAAACCTAGAGATTTAAAACAACCATTATTCTATTTGCTTACGATTCTGCGGGCCAGAAATTTGTGTTGGGCTCAGCTGAGTGATTCTTTTGTTTATTCCACCTGAGTCACTGCTATACCTGCAACCATGGGTAGAAGCTGGTTTGTCTAGGGAGTCTCAACCAGAAAGCCCCATCTATGTGCTTTGTGCTTTCAACCTTCAGCAGGTTAGCTGAGGATTCTTTATCTAAGGCTCAGTAGAGCAGGAGAGTAAGAGCATGAGCTATACTGTCTCCAGGGTCTATGAGAAGAACCTTCACTTTCTGTCGAGTAGAGCAAGTCACTGGTACAGATGCAAGGGAGTAGAAAAATAAACCATGAATTCATTGTAGGAGCAGGAAAATCATATTTAAAGGGGTATAAATATAGGGAAAGAAGGAATGTGTGGCTTTCTTGGGCAATCTATTATTAACACATCATCTTATGATTAGAATACTGGCCCAGAAAGTTTAGACATTGAAATGGAGTACTGTCCACTTTCTTTATTATTTTTTTTATTTTATTTTTAAACTTTACAATATTGTATTAGTTTTGCCAAATATCAAAATGAATCCACCACAGGTATACATGTGTTCCCCATCCTGAGCCCTCCTCCATCCTCCCTCCCCATACCACCCCTCTGGGTCGTCCCAGTGCACCAGCCCCAAGCATCCAGTATCGTGATCGAACCTGGACTGGCGACTCATTTCATACATGATATTATACATGTTTCAATGCCATTCTCCCAAATTTTCCCACCCTCTCCCTCTCCCACAGAGTCCATAAGACTGTTCTATACATCAGTGTCTCTTTTGCTGTCTCGTACACAGGGTTATTGTTATCATCTTTCTAAATTCCATATATATGTGTTAGTATACTATATTGGTGTTTTTCTTTCTGGCTTACTTCACTCTGTATAATAGGCTCCAGTTTCATCCACCTCATTAGAACTGATTCAAATGTATTCTTTTTAATGGCTGAGTAATACTCCATTGTGTATATGTACCACAGCTTTCTTATCCATTCATCTGCTGATGGACATCTAGGTTGCTTCCATGTCCTGGCTATTATAAACAGTGCTGCGATGAACATTAGGGTACACGTGTCTCTTTTCCTTCTGGTTTCCTCAGTGTGTATGCCCAGCAGTGGGATTGCTGGATCATAAGGCAGTTCTATTTCCAGTTTTTTAAGGAATCTCCACACTGTTCTCCATAGTGGCTGTACTAGTTTGCATTCCCACCAACAGTGTAAGAGGGTTCCCTTTTCTCCACACCCTCTCCAGCATGTAGTGCTTGTAGACTTTTGGATCGCAGCCATTCTGACTGGTGTGAAATGGTACCTCATAGTGGTCTTGATTTGCATTTCTCTGATAATGAGTGATGTTGAGCATCTTTTCATGTGTTTGTTAGCCATCTGTATGTCTTCTTTGGAGGAATGTCTATTTAGTTCTTTGGCCCATTTTTTGATTGGGTCATTTATTTTTCTGGAGTTGAGCTGTAGGAGTTGCTTGTATATTTTTGAGATTAGTTGTTTGTCAGTTGCTTCATTTGCTATTATTTTCTCCCATTCTGAAGGCTGCCTTTTCACCTTGCTAATAGTTTCCTTAGTTGTGCAGAAGCTTTTAATTTTAATTAGGTCCCATTTGTTTATTTTTGCTTTTATTTCCGATATTCTGGGAGGTGGGTCATAGAGGATCCTTCTGTGATGTATGTCAGAGAGTGTTTTGCCTATGT
>NW_011484304.1:1346714-1347278 GCF_000754665.1 Bison bison bison | reverse complement strand
TTTTATATCCTGGAACATTACTATAATCATTGATTAGTTCTAGTAATTTTCTGGTGGAGTCTTTAGGGTTTTCTATGTAGAGGATCATGTCATCTGCAAATAGTGAGAGTTTTACTTCTTCTTTTCCAATTTGGATTCCTTTTATTTCTTTTTCTGCTCTGATTGCATAGAAATGAATGAAAATGAAAACACAACAACCCAAAACCTGTGGGACACTGTAAAAGCAGTCCTAAGGGGAAAGTTCATAGCAATACAGGCATACCTCAAGAAACAAGAAAAAAGTCAAATAAATAACCTAACTCTACACCTAAAGCAACTAGAAAAGGAAGAAATGAAGAACCCCAGGGTTAGTAGAAGGAAAGAAATCTTAAAAATTAGAGCAGAAATAAATGCAAAAGAAACAAAAGAGACCATAGCAAAAATCAACAAAGCCAAAAGCTGGTTCTTTGAAAGGATAAATAAAATTGACAAACCATTAGCCAGACTCATCAAGAAACAAAGGGAGAAAAATCAAGTCAATAAAATTAGAAATGAAAATGGAGAGATCACAACAGACAACCTAGA
>NW_011484304.1:1345368-1346614 GCF_000754665.1 Bison bison bison | reverse complement strand
CAAACTCATTCTATGAGGCCACCATCACCTTAATACCAAAACCTGACAAAGATCCCACAGAAAAAGAAAACTACAGGCCAATATCACTGATGAACATAGATGCAAAAATCCTTAACAAAATTCTAGCAATCAGAATCCAACAACACATTAAAAAGATCATACACCATGATCAAGTGGGCTTTATCCCAAGGATGCAAGGATTCTTCAATATCTGCAAATCAATCAATGTAATACACCACATTAACAAATTGAAAAATAAAAACCATATGATTATCTCAATAGAGGCAGAGAAAGCCTTTGACAAAATTCAACATCCATTTATGATAAAAACTCTCCAGAAAGCAGGAATAGAAGGAACATATCTCAGCATAATAAAAGCTATATATGACAAACCCACAGCAAACATTATCCTCAATGGTGAAAAATTGAAAGCATTTCCTCTAAAGTCAGGAACAAGACAAGGGTGCCCACTTTCATCATTACTATTCAACATAGTTTTGGAAGTTTTGTCCACTTTCTTTAGTATCATCATCAAGATGTTACTGAAGAAACATTAGCTCAACAAGACCATTATTTGCGTCCCACAAAGAGCTGTCTTCACACCGTCTCCATGAGGTTACATGGCCTCATTATACTACATGTGTCTTTCAACCAATGACCACTCCAGCTCCCAATATACTTGGGTCATCTCCTCTGTTATTATTCATGCAATGTTTAAAAAAAACCCACATCTCTTTCAGGAAGATGACTTGGAAAAGTCAGATAAGAGCCCCAGCACCCGCAGTTTCACTTAAGGAGGTTGGGACTTCCCACAGTGGTTTTCACAAATAGGTCAATGACTGATACCTGAAACCATGAAGGCCACAGGAGTAATTTGGATATGATGCAAAAGGAAACCCTCCTTTTGAAAGTGGACAACTTGATGAAAACCCTAATGAATTATAATAGCTATTTCTGAATATTCAGACTACTCTAATGTCACTTGGAGAAGGCAACGGCACCCTACTCCAGCACTCTTGCCTGGAAGATCCCATGGACGGAGGAGCCTGGTAGGCCGCAGTCCATGGGGTCGCTAAGAGTCGGACAAGACTCAGCAACTTCACTTTCATTTTTCACTTTCATGCATTGGAGAAGGAAATGGCAACCCACTCCAGTGTTCTTGCCTGGAGAATCTGAGGGATGGGGGAGCCTCATGGGCTGCCGTCTCTGGGGTCGCACAGAGTCGGACACGACTGAAGTGACTTAG
>NW_011484304.1:1344366-1345268 GCF_000754665.1 Bison bison bison | reverse complement strand
GGTCTTACGTTTAGATCTTTAATCCATTTTGAGTTTCTTTTTGTGTATTGTGTTATAAAGTGTTCTAGTTTCATTCTTTTACAAGTGGTTGACCAGTTTTCCCAGCACCACTTATTAAACAGATTGTCTTTAATCCATTGTATATTCTTGCCTCCTTTGTCAAAGATAAGGTGTCCATATGTGCATGGATTTATCTCTGGGCTTTCTATTTTGTTCCATTGATCTATATTTCTGTCTTTGTGCCAGTACCATACTGTCTTGATAACTGTGGCTTTGTAGTAGAGCCTGAAGTCAGGTAGGTTGATTCCTCCAGTTCCATTCTTCTTTCTCAAGATAGCTTTGGCTATTTGAGGTTTTTTTTATTTCCATACAAATTGTGAAATTATTTGTTCTAGCTCTGTGAAGAATACCGTTGGTAGCTTGATAGGGATTGCATTGAATCTATAAATTGCTTTGGGTAGTATACTCATTTTCACTATATTGATTCTTCCAATCATGAACATGGTATATTTCTCCATCTATTAGTGTCCTCTTTGATTTCTTTCACCAGTGTTTTATAGTTTTCTATATATAGGTCTTTAGTTTCTTTAGGTAGATATATTCCTAAGTATTTTATTCTTTCCATTGCAATGGTGAATGGAATTGTTTCCTTAATTTCTCTTTCTATTTTCTCATTATTAGTGTATAGGAATGCAAGGGATTTCTGTGTGTTGATTTTATATCCTGGAACATTACTATAATCATTGATTAGTTCTAGTAATTTTCTGGTGGAGTCTTTAGGGTTTTCTATGTAGAGGATCATGTCATCTGCAAATAGTGAGAGTTTTACTTCTTCTTTTCCAATTTGGATTCCTTTTATTTCTTTTTCTGCTCTGATTGCATAGAAATGAATGAAAATGAAA
>NW_011484304.1:1343492-1344266 GCF_000754665.1 Bison bison bison | reverse complement strand
AGACCTTTTAGAACTAATACCCCAAAAAGATGTCCTTTTCATTATAGGGGACTGGAATGCAAAAATAGGTAGTCAGGAAACACCTGGAGTAACAGGCAAATTTGACCTTGGGGTACAGAATGAAGCAGGGCAAACGCTAATAGAGTTTTGCCAGGAGAAGACACTGGTCATAGCAAACACCCTCTTCCAACAATGCAAGAGAAGACTCTACACATGGACATCACCACATGGTCAACACGGAAATCAGATTGATTATATTCTTTGCAGCCAAAGATGGAGAAACTCTAAACAGTCAGCAAAAACAAGACTGGGATCTGACTGTGGCTCAGATCATGAACTCCTTATTGCCAAATTCAGATTTAATTTGAAGAAAGTAAGGAAAACCACTAGACCATTCAGGTATGACCTAAATCAAATCCCTTATGGTTATACAGTGGAAGTGAGAAATAGATTTAAGGGACTAGATCTGATAGACAGAGTGCCTGATGAACTATGGACGGAGGTTCGTGACATTGTACAGGAGATGGGGATTAAGACCATCCCCATGGAAAAGAAATGAAAAAAAGCAAAATGGCTGTCTGAGTAGGCCTTACAAATAGCTGTGAAAAGAAGAGAAGCGAAAAGCAATGGAGAAAAGGAAAGATATTCCCATCTGAATGAAGAGTTCCAAAGAATAGCAAGGAGAGATAAAAAAGCCTTCCTCAGCCATCAATGCAAAGAATAGAGGAAAACAACAGAATGGGAAAGACTAGAGATCTCTTCAAGAAAATTAGA
>NW_011484304.1:1336345-1342917 GCF_000754665.1 Bison bison bison | reverse complement strand
GAACAACTGACTGGTTCCAAATAGGAAAAGGAGTACGTCAAGGCTGTATATTGTCACCCTGTTTATTTACTTCTATGCAGAGTACATCATGAGAAACGCTGGGCTAGAAGAAGCACAAGCTGGAATCAAGATTACCGGAAGAAATACCAATAACCTCAGGTATGCAGATGACACCACTCTATGGCAGAAAGTGAAGAGGAACTAAAAAGCCTCTTGATGAAAGAGAAAGAGGAGAGTGAAAAGGTTGGCTTAAAGCTCAACATTCAGAAAACTAAGGTCATGGCATCTGGTCCCATCATTTCATGGGAAATAGATGAGGAAACAGTGGAAACCATGTCAGACTTTATTTTGGGGGGCCTCCAAAATCACTGCAGATGGTGATTGCAGCCATGAAATTAAAAGACGCTTACTCCTTGGAAGGAAAGTTATGACCAACCTAGATAGCATATTCAAAAGCAGAGACATTACTTTGCCAACAAAGGTCCATCTAGTCAAGGCTGTGATTTTTCCAGTAGTCATGTATGGATGTGAGAGTTGGACTATAAAGAAAACTGAGCACCAAAGAATTTATGCTTTTGAACTGTGGTGTTGGAGAAGACTCTTAAGAGTCCCTTGGACTGCAAGAAGATCCAACCAGTCCATCCTAAAGGAGATCAGTCCTGGGTGTTCATTGAAAGGACTGATGTTGAAGCTGAAACTCCAGTACTTTGGCCACCTCATGCAAAGACTCACTGGAAAAGACCCTAATGCTGGGAAGGATTGGGGGCAGGAGGAGAAGGGGATGACAGAGGATGAGATGGCTGGATGGCATAACCGACTCGATGGACATGGGTTTGGGTAGACTCTGGGAGTTGGTGATGGACAGGGAGGCCTGGCGTACTGCGATTCATGGGGTCGCAAAGAGTTGGACACGACTGATTGACTGAACTGAACTGCACTGAAGAGTATTGAAAGCTAAATAAAGCATATTCTTTCTGGAGGATCAAGTTATTATCTTCATCAAAATGTGAGGGGCTTGGATAAGTGATGAAGAAGACATAGGAATCCTATGTTGATTACTTCCTTGTGCAATTTGAACAGATTGGAAATACAATCCACTGAAAAAGGATGGTCACCAGAAGGAAAAAATTATGAAGTATTCCCTGGTGGCTCAAATGGTAAAGCATCTGCCTGCAATGCCAGATACCCGGGTTCAATCCCTGGGTTGGGAAAATCCCCTGGAGAAGGAAATGGCAACCCACTCCAGTATTCTTGCCTGGGAAATCCCATGGACAGAGGAACCTGGTGGGCTACAGTCCATGGGGTTGCAAAGAATCGGACACGACTGAGCTACTTCACTTTCACTTTCAAGGAGCCAATGGCAGACCACCTAGTCCCCATCAGTAGCCCACCCACCATTCTACCTTCACCTGTCACCCCACCTGGCTAAAGCTCCAGAGTCCATAGGCTCAGTCCTCCTGTCTCCTGGATTGTTGGGCCTGCAGTATCTTCATCTTCTGGTGTTCAGAGAAGGGCTGAATGGATACCCAGGAAGCCTGGTTCTCAGACCTGACATGCCAGATTCTGCTTTCTTTCTACTGTTGCACAGACAAGGCAATAGGCAAGGGGCACATGAGGTCAGGAAATTCTCACTCAGCCACATCTCCTCTGAAGGCTCCAGGGAGACAGCAAGACTCTTGCTCTCTCAAATGGAATGTGAGCGACCTTCCCTGGGGACAATTGGATAGATTCAGCTCCAAGAGGTTCCAGAATTTGAAAGGGCAGCCAACCTCTGGGCTAGTTGTGAAGGTTGTAGGAAAATTTAGTGTGTGCCCTTGGAATTGCTCCCTGCAGGTCGGCTCTCTGCCACTTGCCTGTTCTTTCGGCCCTATGCCAACAATCTAGTTGCTGGTAGTGGAGTGGTGACCCTTGAGGGGAGGAAATGAGTCTGCCTCTACCAGGAAGGCACCCTGAGCTAGACAAAGGAGGGGCAAAGCCTCTCCCATGCCTAATTTACACCCATGAGCCTATTTCATTCTTACCCCACCATAGTTTTAACCATTCAAAAATCTCTTGATAACACTGTAACAGGATATTTGAGCTAAGACTGGACTTCTGAAATCTTGAGAGCCAAGGATATGATGCCATTTTTAAGCTGCCAACAGATTTCTAATTCAAAACACTAGTAACTAACTAAATTTATTTATTATTTATTTACTAATATTAGTAAAGAAAATACACATAAATTCAATGAGTGCTGGGAATGCATGAATGCATGCTAAGTTGCTTCAGTCATATCTGACTCTTTGCAACCCTATGGACTGTAGCCTGCCAGGTTTCTCTTTCCACAGAATTCTTCAGGCAAGAATACTGGAGGGGTTACCATGCCCTCCTCCAGGGGATCTTCCTGACCTAGGGATCAAACCTGTGTCTCTTACATCTCCTACATTGGGAGGCAGGTCCTTTACGATTAGCACCACCTGGGAAGCCTGTGCTGGGGAATAGAAGGGAATCCGTCAGTCTGGAATATAGAAAGTATATGGGATCCTACTGAACACATCATAGAAGTGGAAGCTGGAATCCAGAGCATTTAGGGAAAGTATCTTCAAAGGTGGAAGGCAGTACTCTTGGCAGAGCCCTGGAGTGCCACTCAAATACATGCCTGTGGGTAAACAGAGCAGAAGTGGGAAGGGGCACAGAAATCAAGGTGATGAATTAAAGTTCTGTCAAGCTCCCTTCTTCCATTCCCTACTAGTATCATAGCTGAGTAAGTGATGGTTTCACCAAAGGTGTGGATAAGGCTCCTGATATGGCAGTCAGTGCCTCCTTCTACATGGAGGAAGGGATAACCTGTTGGTCAACCCGCCCTTCCTAATTTCCCACCCCATTGGTCAAGGCTCAAGTCACTCTGCTGTACCATTCAAGGAAGGATGTGTTGGAGAAGCAGAGCTATGCAACAGAAATGAAAACCCATGCCACCTACTGTAAAAGTCATCCAAGTCCATAACTGACACATTAATGGACAGCCAAGGTCAGTAGAGGGGCTTCCCAGGTGGCACTAGTGGTAAAGAACCTGTTTGCCAATGCAGGAGACCTAAGAGACTCGGGTTCGATCCCTGGGTTGGGAAGATCCCCTGGAGGAGAGCATGGCACCCACTCCAGTATTCTTGCCTGGAGAATCCCATGGACAGAGGAGCCTGGTGGGCTACAGTCCATAGGGCCACACAAAGTCAGACAAGACTTAGCAAGCACGCAAAGATCAGGAGAAGGTGGATGATCTACTGAGGATAACTTGCAGCCCAAAACAAACACAAAAATGACTCTGGAGAAAACAGAAAATTCAGGAAACAGAAGAGAATTTTCCACCCCAAATCGAATAAGAATGCTCAAAGATATTTAAGATTCTTGGAAATGAACAGCCCACTCTGAAAATGAAACAATCAGAGGATAAGAAAAAGTGCTTTGAAAATAAACATATGATAATATTGTGGATGTTTGTGCTTACTTACTGAGCATTCATTCCATTCCTACACATTCCCCAAAGAACTCCCCTTTGGTGGAGCTGTCCACTCATCCCAGGGATTCCATGTTATGCACATTTTGGTTATAACAGTAAGAGTGTGGGAGGCAAAGAGGGTGGAGGTAGAGTGGCCTAAAGAATGGTCCCTAAAGATGTCCGTGTCTTAATCCTTGGAGCCTATGAGTACGTTATCTTACATGGTAAAGGGATTTTGCAGATGTAATTAAGTTAAGGATCTTGAGATGGGAAAGTTGTTCTGAATTATATGGGTGAGTCCTTTGTAATCATGAGTCTTATGAGAGGGAAGCAGGAGGGTCAGGATGATAGTAAGAGATGTAATAATGGAAACAAGAGATTGGAGTGATGTGAATAAGTGGTCCAAAGCCAAAGAATTCAGGTGATTTCTAAAAAATGAAAGGCAAGGAAATGCATTTTCCCCTAAAGCCTATGAAAGGAGGATAGCCCTGCCAGCACCTTGATTTTAGACTTCTAACTTCCAGAACTGTAAAAGAATAAATCTGTGTCCTTTTCAGCAACTGTTTTTGGCAATTAGGAATAGCGGTGATTAAAAAAAAAAAAAAAAAAACACCTACCATAGGAAGTGTTATTGATTTAGTGGATAGATATCAAGGATGCTCAATGTACTGAAATGTATGTGCAGTTACTCACAATGAAGCATCACTTGATCAAAATGGTAATAGCACCAAAGTTGAGAAACATCGGAAGCTACTCAGAAGTATCTTTTCTCCTGTGCCAGTGGTTGGGCCAAGAATGGGCACTTGACAAAATTCAGCCCAAGAGTTGTAAATAGAGTTTGGCTGGGTTTCTCAGAGGTCTACTCCTCTGGAAAGACATTAACAAAGAAGTACACATACCATGGTTGGATTGGAATCACTGACTCAATGGGCGTGAGCTTGAGCAAGCTCCAGGAGATGGTGAAGGACAGGGAAGCCTGGTGTGCTGCAGTCCATGGGGTCACAAAGAATCAGACACAACTGAGCGACTGAACAACAACAAAATACATACCAAGTTCCTCCTGGAACTCATCCTATAGCCATGATAAAGTCCTGTGGATAACAGAACAAAGATGGAAAGAATTGAAATCATTGTGACATGTTTAAACAGGTAAATCAACCAACCCCAAATCCTGTCCCACCTCTGAATTTACAGCTCTACAATTTTTTTACAAAAAGACCTTAATGCTTAAGCAATTTGAATTTCTGTTTGACTTTCTGTTGCAGAAAGTGTGTTCTGAATAATATAATTGCAAAAATATTGATAGAAGTGTTTGAAATATAAAAGACACAAACTAAGTAGAAAATTCATGAATTTAAGCTAGCAACATAAAGGTGGAAGAAGAAGGAGACGACAGAGGATGAGATGGTTGGATGGAATCACCAACTCAATGGACATGGGTTTGAGTAAACTCCAGGAGTTGGTGATGGACAGGGAGGCCTGGCACGCTGCAGTCCATGGGGTGTAAAGAGTTGGACACGACTGAACTGAACTGAACTGAACTGTATAGCATAGGGAACTCATTCTGTGAGACTAATTTGGGAAAAACCTAAAAAACAGTGGATATGTATGATGTATAACTGATTCACTTTCTTGTACATCTGAAACTAACATACCAGTAAATCAACTGTATTCCAATAAATTTTTAAATAAGAAAAAAAAAAATAAGCTAGCAACATAGACATCCCAACACATGCAAACTGGAGGTGTTAACTTAACCAAAGAATATAGTCATACCACGGAATATTATTAGGTAATAAAGGGGACAAAGAACTAGTACCTGCTACAATATAGATGGATCTTGGGAACATTACACCAACTGCAAAAGCCAGGCACAAAAGGCCCCATATTTTATGATTGTGTTTATATGAAGTGTCCAGAATAAGCAAATCTATAGAGACAGAAAGTAAACTAGTGCTGGATTTGGGATGATGAGACGATGGGGAGTGAATATAATGGGCAGCAGTTTATTGGGATTTTTTTTTTGAGATGATGAAATTCTTCTAAAATTGTTTGTGATGATGATTGCGCAGCTTTGTGAGTATACAAAAATGTTGAATTATATACTATGTGAATTATATCTCAAGGAAACTATTCAAATAACTTTTAAAGTATTTTTAAATGTCCTATACATAAAAGTCCATAATTAACAGAAACATCAAATACTAAGTAGGATTGAAAAATGAAATTCACATTTCAATATGTATTTATAAAAACTTGCAGAGAGTATAAACGTTGCCCACAACATTTAAGATTCAAAACTACATGTATTTTGTTAAAACAATACGGGATATTGAAAGAAAGGGTCAAATAATCTGAAAACTAAAAAAATTATTTAAGCCTATAATTTTATACTCAACTAAACCAAATCCTGAAAGATGATGCTGTGGAAGTGCTGCACTCAATATGCCAGCAAATTTGGAAAACTCAGCAGCGGCCACAGGACTGGAAAAGGTCAGTTTTCATTCCAATCCCAAAGAAAGGCAATGCCAAGGAATGCTCAAACTACTGCACAATTGCACTCATCTCACACGCTAGCAAAGTAATGCTCAAAATTCTCCAAGCCAGGCTTCAGCAATATGTGAACCGTGAACTTCCTGATGTTCAAGCTGGTTTTAGAAAAGGCAGAGGAACCAGAGATCAAATGGCCAACATCTGCTGGATCATGGAAAAAGCAAGAGAGTTCCAGAAAAGCATCAATTTCTGCTTTATTGAGTATTCCAAAGCCTTTGACTGTGTGGATCACAATAAACTGTGGAAAATTCTGAAAGAGATGGGAATACCAGACCACCTGATCTGCCTCTTGAGAAATTTGTATGCAGGTCAGGAAGCAACAGTTAGAACTGGACATGGAACAACAGACTGGTTCCAAAGAGGAAAAGCAGTTCGTCAAGGCTGTATATCGTCACCCTGCTTATTTAACTTATATGCAGAGTATATCATGAGAAACGCTGGACTGGAAGAAACACAAGCTGGAATCAAGATTGCCAGGAGAAATATCATAACCTCAGATATGCAGATGACACCACCCTTATGGCAGAAAGTGAAGAGGAACTAA
>NW_011484304.1:1287535-1335919 GCF_000754665.1 Bison bison bison | reverse complement strand
GAAGGAGATCAGCCCTGGGATTTCTTTGGCAGGAATGATGCTAAAGCTGAAACTCCAGTACTTTGGCCACCTAATGGGAAGAGTTGACTCATTGGAAAAGACTCTGATGCTGGGAGGGATTGGGGGCAGGAGGAGAAGGGGACGACAGAGGATGAGATGGCTGGATGGCATCACTGAGTCGATGGACGTGAGTCTGAGTGAACTCTGGGAGTTGGTGATGGACAGGGAGGCCTGGCGTGCTGCGATTGATGCGGTCACAAACAGTTGGACACGACCGAGTGACTGATCTGAACTGGTCTGAAACTATAAAAATGATAAGTGTATTGTGAGGAGGGGGTGGATATCAAACACACAAAGATGTAGAGTTTCCCCCCACATATCATTTCCCAAAATTCATTTGACAGTATAATTCTGGAAACAGGAAAGGAATAAAAGAAACATGGGGTTCAATCAACAGGGCACCTAACTGAAGACTGAAATGAAGAAAAATCCCAGGATGAGTTCTGTGAAGCAGATCTAAAAAACAATATATCCAAGTTTGAAAGTTTGAATTAGCTGTCAGAAGACTATTAAAAAGGCTTCAAGAAGAAAGTGGTCTCATTCTTAATAGTATGATTAAGTTTTTCTGTGCTCACTCAGTCATATCCAACTCTTTTGTGACCCCATGGACTGTAGCCCACCAGGCTCCTCTTTTCCATGGAATTCTCCAGGCAAGAATACTGGAGTGGGTTCCCATTTCCTGCTTCAGGGGATCTTCCCAACCCAGGGATCAAACCCACATCTCCTGCATTAGCAGGCAGATTCTTTACTACTGAGCCACATGGGAAGCCCCCCATATAGTTAAGTTACTGGACAATCTTAATTAAGACATAAAGGCATGATTTTGTCAACCAGGAAAAAGAAAAAACTTCTCCAGGAGGAAAAAAATACAAAAAATTTCTTGGTATCAGTCAGTTTAGTCACTCAGTCGTGTCCAACTCTTTGAGACCCCTTGGACTGCAGCACGCCAGGCTTCTCTGTCCATTACCAACACCCGAAGCTTGCTCAAACTCATGTCCATCGAGTTGGTGATGCAATCCAATCATCTTATCCTCGGTCATCCCCTTCTCCTCCTGCCTTTAATCTTTCCCAGCATCAGGGTCTTTTCCAATGAGTCAGTTCTTCGTGTCAGGTGGCCAAAGTATTGGAGCTTCAGCTTCAGCATCAGTCCTTCCAATTAATATTCAGGACTGATCTCCTTTAGGATTGACTGGTTTGATTTCCTTGCTGTTCAAGGGACTCTCAAGAGTTTTCTCCAACACCACAGTTCAAAAGCATCAATTCTTCAGCATTCAGCTTTCTTTATAGTCCAACTCTCACATCCATACATGACTACTGTAAAAACCATAGCTTTGACTAGACAGACTTTTGCTGGCAAAGTAATGCCTCTGCTTTTTAATATGCTGTCTAAGTTGATCATAGCTTTTCTTCCAAGGAGCAAGCATCTTTTAATTTCATGACTGTAGTCACTGTCTGCAGTGATTTTGGAGACCGCCCCCCAAAAAAATAAATGCAAACTTAAAAGTGATGCAGCAGAAGGAGGTGTTCTAGTTTCCTATGTTGTCCTAACAAATTACCACAGACTTAATGGCTTAAATAACAAAGCATGCTCTCTTATGGTTGTAAAGAGCAGAGTTCAAAATCTTTCTTCTAGAACTAAAGGCAAGATGTCATCAGGGTTGCTTCTTTCTGGAGGTTCTGGGGGATCATCCCTTTCCTGGCCTTTCTAGCTTCTAGAGGTCACCTCCATTCCTTGGCCCATGGCCCCTTCCAACAACTTCAAAGCCAACAATGTAGCACCTTCAGTCTCTCTCTGATTTCCTAATCTCTTTTTAAACAGGATCAGGATATGCCAACCCGAATAGACTACTTTGGCATAAAAATTATTTTGTGCTAAAGCATGTGAGTTCATGAAATCCCTTATCTGCCTAAAAGCAGAGACTCAATTGTCATAAATCCCTCCCGGGGAGCAATCTTCTCTTCTTGGAGAGAAGTTGGCAGCACACCCAGACAGCCATCTTCACAAACTATCATAGGTCTCATCTGTTTTCCTCAGGACCCATTTAACTTTCCAAAAAGTCACTTGCTTTTTCATAAACGCCCTTTCTCCCCCTCCCTTTTCCTGCTGTGTTTCGTACTCAGACCCTAAATTCTAATGACCTCTTTGAGTTACTCATCTCTGGGTACTCTATGTATGGGCACCATCACACACATGCTAATAAATTTGTTAGTTTCTGCCCTGTTAATTTGTCTTTTGTCAGTCAGTTTGTAGAGCCCCAGCCACAGAATTTAGGAGGATAAAAGCAGAAAGAATTTTTCCTCTTCTGCGTTTCAACCATCACATCTTCTCTGACTCTGATACTTCTTTCTCCCTCTTTAAAGGACCTTTCTGATTACATTAGGTCCCTGCAGGTAATCCATAATTCAGGATAAGCTCCCCATCTCAAGATGGTCTCTTCTTCCAGGTAAAGTGATATATTCACAGATTAGGGGATTAAGATGTAGACATCTTTAGGGAGTCTCCATCATACAGGGTGAGACAGGAGGATCCATGTGACTGATGTTGTGGTATTTTCCTAAAATGTTGGGTTATTTTCCTAACTGTATATGTATTTTCCTATACAGTTAGTTTCCTAAACTGTATAATCACCTCAGTTTATAAGGCTTCAACCTATAGAAAAAACATTGCTTATTGATTATAGTAGTAGAATGTAAAATGTCAATAAACCTAAGCAATGTAAAAATAATGATATGGCTGAGAGAAATTAAAGAAAGTGGAAGGCCTTTGTAGAAATGCTAACTTCCTTCATCTTAAAGAGGAAGAAATGGGGTACAATATAATGTTACTCTTGCCTGGAAAATCCCATGGACAGAGGAGTCTGGTAGGCTGCAGTCCATGGGGTCGCTAAGAGTCGGACATGACTGAGCGACTTCACTTTCACTTTCATGCATTGGAGAAGGAAATGGCAACCCACTCCAGTGTTCTTGCCTGGAGAATCCCAGGGACGGGGGAGCCTGGTGGGCTGCCATCTATGGGATCGCACAGAGTTGGACACAACTGAAGTGACTTAGCAGTAGCAGTAGATTAAGAAATAGAATTATATTATTTAGCTCTCCAACAGGAGTTGTGATGCTGTCTCAGTGATTCAATGATCCCATGGGGGAACCTTGAAACTGAGATGACCCTTAAGAATTGTTATGCATGGGACTTTATTATATTATAAAGTTCTCCAACAGGAAAACTTGAAATAATTTAAGTAACAAAATTGGGAGGACATAGGGAGAATGAGTTCAGACCCTTATCTTTCTTATCAGAATTCAATAGATGCAGCTCAGAATTGATTGACCAAAAAGTAAAGTTGTGAATATTTGATGTGGGCATGCAAAATCAACTCAAGAAGACTAAAAACTAAAAACGTAGACAATTAAATATTAATATTATTAATATTAAATATTAATAGTAAACCTCTGTGGAATGGGCAGAGCATGTGCCAGGTAGAGGAAAAGATTGCTTTGTTTCATTTTATACTCAGATGTCCCTCCCAGAACTTGGAAGGAGATGATTATTTTGCAGCTACTGGTGGTACTGCCTGTGGTCAGTTCTCAGCTATCAGCCCTTCTCTGATCTGCCTCAGTTAAAGAAAGCTGCCTTGCTTAGGAGGAATTCCCACTTCCTCCTATGGAGGTAACTCCTGATGAATATTCACTGGAAGGACTGATGCTGCAGTCAAAGCTCCAGTACCTTGGCCACCTGATGGAAAGAGCTGACTCATTGGAAAAGACCCTGATGATGGGAAAGATCAAAGGCAAAAGGAGAAGCAGGCAGCAGAGGATGATATGGTTAGATAGCATCACTGACTCAATGGGTATGAATCTGAACAAACTCTCGGAGATAGTCAAGGACAGGGTAGCCCGGCATGCTGCAGTACATGGGGTCACAAAGAGTCAGGCACGACTTAGCTACTGAACAACACCAACAACATGTGGGCAGCCTATATAAAATGGTAGGTATGGGGCAGCAAGTCCTGTGCAAAACAATTATTAAGGGTTATCCCAATTTCAAGGCTCCCTCATGGGGTCATTGAACCATGGATACAGAATCCCCACCCACCGCCCCTTCAGCCCCAGTCCTGCTCCCAGCATCTCCCTCACACATGGATCTCAAGTCTTCCCTAATAAACGTCCTACTTTCTGGTCTCCATCTCATTCTGCTTCCTAAAGGGCCAAGCTGAGATAGATCTGTTTACACTAACTTTTGAAAATTCTGCCTAAAGTACTTTTATACATGTCAGCACAGAACCATGAGCACACTCTTGTTTGTTTGTTTTTTTTCCTAGACATGAAGGTCCATTTAAAATCTGAGGGAAGATTTAATCTTGATTCTGAGAAAAAAATCCAATAAGGGACTGTTTGCTCACGCCATTACGCTGACTTCCCTCATCTATAATGGAGACATTAAAACAATGAGGAGCTGGAATGCTTTGCCCAGTCATGGAAAGCATTGTCTCTTTGGAGTGTGTGTCCTTGTGTCTTCTCAGTACACTTACTGCTGCTACTGCTAAGTCGCTTCAGTCGTGTCTGACTCTGTGAGACCCCATAGATGGCAGCCCACCAGGTTCCCCCGTCCCTGGGATTCTCCAGGCAAGAACACTGGAGTGGGTTGCCATTTCCTTCTCCAATGCATGAAAGTGAAAAGTGAAAGTGAAGTTGCTCAGTTGTGTCCGACTCCTAGCGACCCCATGGACCTCGGCCTACCAGGCTCCTCTGTCCATGGGATTTTCCAGGCAAGAGTACTGGAGTGAGGTGCCATTGCCTTAAGTGTAGTGTATTTTTGGCTTCAGGACTTGTTTGTGGGTTTTAAACTTAATTTGGAAAAGTCAAAACTCAACATCTTTTATCAAAGGAAGAAAAGTGTATTACTATTCTCTGTCCAAATAAATACATGAACATATAGAAATTATTGTGAGAAGCATCTTATGCAGTGGGAAACTGTATGGTCTTGGTCATAAATTCTAATGGTTTCTATAACACATGAAATCAAATCCAAAGCCCCAATTAAGTTTTACCAGGTCCTACAAGATCCCGCCTCCATCTATATCTTGCCTCACACCATGTCACTTCTCACCCTACTCATCACTCTGGAGCCACACAGCCTCTCTGCCATCCTGTAGCTTCCTAAACCGACTTCTGCCTCAGGACCTTTGCACTAGCCATTCTCTTGCTTGAAATACCTAAATCGTCTTCCCTTGAATCTTTGCCCTATCTTGTCATTCAAGTCACAGCTCAAATGCGTCCTCAGCATAGAGACCTTCCCTGCCCAGCTAGTATAAAGCAATACCCTCTTCCTTCCTTTATACACCACTCAGCTTTATTTTCTCCAAAGCATTTACCTCCACCTGGAATTATCTTGTATGTTTGTCTGTTGCTGTTGCTCAGTCACTAAGTCGTGTCCGACTCTTTGCGACACCTGAACTGCAGCAAGCCAGGCTCCTCTGTCAAATTCATGCTTACTTGCTTATTGTCTACTCTCCTTGTCCCCCTAGAAGGTAACCTTCACAGAGCAGAAACTGTCTGTCTTGGCCCAGCTATCTTTGTAGCATCCAGAACAGTTCTTGGCCGCAGTAGGTGCTCAAGAAATATTTACTGAATAAGCAAACACTATCATAGTATCTGAGTTTGATATGTTTAGGAATACCACCCCAAATTAGAAGAAATGCTCCTTACTTTTAATGAAATTAGGAGATAGAGTCACAATTTTGAAATAATTTTAAGTGTTGGCAATTAGTTAAGTGATGCTTAACTTATGTTGTGAAACAGAACCCCCTGGCTATCCCAGGCATGGAAAGCTGTGGTCCTTTGCCCCAGGGGAAGAAACGTGCTCATATATACATGAAGTATGGTGCACCAATTCCGAGATTTCTTCGGAATTGGGTGCTTTGAAGGCTATGTGAAAACCATTGGTAAGTGGCACATACTTAGCAGGTAAGGGAGTGTTACTGAAGTAACTGAACACCTTATCTTTTCCCCTTAATGGCTGACACCATTTAAACAAGTCTGGCTAGGACAGTATGGAGTTTCCTTTAAAAACTAAAAATAGAGCTATCATATGATCCTGCAATCCTGCTCCTGGGTATATATCTGGAGAAAACCATCATTCAAAAAGATACATGTATCCAAATGCTCATTGTAGCACTATTTACAGCAGCCAGGGCAGATGAATGGATGAAAACAATGCAGTATGTTTGTGTGTGTGTGTGCACAATGAAATAGTCATCAGCCATAAAAGAGTGAAAGAATGTCATTTGCAACAACTTGGATGGACCTAGAGAATATGTTAAATGAAGTAGATAGAGAAAGACAAGCATCATGATATCATTTATATGTGGAATCTTTAAAAAAATTATACAAATTAATTATATACAAAACAGAAACAGACTCACAGACATAGAAAACAAACTTATGGTTATCAGAGGGGAAGGGAGAGATAGTTAAATTAGGAGTTAGAGATTAGCAAATACACACTACTGTTTATAAAATAGGTAACCAACAAGGACTATTGAATATCACAAGGAATATATTAAATATTTTATAATAACCTATATTGGAAAAGAATCTAAAAGAGAATATATATGTGTGTGTGTGAATCACTTTGCTGTACACCTGAAATTACCACGATATTATAAATCAACTATACTTCAATAAAAAATATATATACATTTTTAAAAGTCTGGCCAACTTTCTCATGGAACAGGGAGAACAGGGCTGAGCAGGCAGAAAGATCGAAGAGGTCACCTACTCTAACCCCTTGCCGGGCATGACTGCTCTTCTGAACAACCTCGGCTGCTCAACGATCTTATCAACTGCCCTTCTGGCCTTGGCTAACCTCTCTGAAGTGATATTAGCCCCATCTCATGTAATTACCTTTAAATGTGTCAGTCTCCTGTATTTGACTATAAATTCATTAAGACAGATTTACCTGTGAGTCCCTTCAACACTGATGAAACAGATACAAAGGCACTGGGTTCAGAACTTTACGCCAATAAACTATCTTACTTTTCTAAAACTTAGCATTCATCACAATCCTAAGAGAGGTACCCTAGCATGTATTTCCCCATTTGTTTATTAATTTCCTTTCTTCATTAGAATTTAGCTTTTGCAGGATTATCAGCTGCCAGTGGGTGCTGTAAATAGGGTTGAATAAATGAATGGATGAATGAGTGCCCACTCCATTCTAGGCACAATTCTAGGCATTGGCAATATAGAAGAGAACAAGATGAGAAGGCCCTTGTAGACCCCAAAAAGACCACAAATAAATTGGTAAACATATTATTTTATTTCAGATGATCAATCCTCTAAAGAAAAAAATAGTAAAGCCAGTTAATGAACTTGAGAATGACTTGTGGCAGGAGGTGTGGAGTCCAGAGAACCCCCTCTGAGGAAGCAACATTTAAACAAATATTGAAGCATGAGAAGAATGTAGCAATAATAAGAGTCCAGGGAAGAGGCTTCCAAATGGAGAAAGAGCATATGCAAAGGCCCTGAGATAGGAGTTTGTTCTGGTCAAGAAGCAGAAGGAAGGCCACTGTGTCTAGACGTGTGGGCGCCAGCTCAAGTTCAGAAGAGAAGTTTGGGGACACAGGCAGGGGTCAGATCAAGTAGTGTGAAAACTCTGGATGTTGTCAAAGGGGAGGTGGGGTGGAGGGAGGATGAACTGGGAATTTGGGATTCGCAGATGCAAACTATTATCTATATATGTGTATAATTTATCACTTTGCTAACACAGAAATTAGCATGACATTATAAATCAACTATACTCCAATAAAACAAGAAAAATAAAAGATCATCGTGGCTTCTGTCCAGACAATGGACTGTGGGGACAGGAAGCACCAGAGAGTGAACAAATGGACAAGTGGATGGAGGATTGGATGAAAGGGCAGCAGAGAGGGATGGCTGCCTGGAGACTGGAGATCTAAGGTCGAATCCCTGCGCACTCCCGACCTCTTTGCAGGATGGGTGAGTCCCTCTCTGCCCAAACCTCTGTTTTCTCATCCTTAAAATAAGAGGATCATGGAGCTATCTTTCAGGGCCACTTTACCTGTCACATTCTGGAAACTCCGGCATTTCAGTCTCGTTATCTGGGTTCAGAGACAAAACTAAAGACTGCAGGTTAGCCCCCTGCCTGCCTAGGCCACCTTGGGACAGCCCACCAGACAAGCAGGTGACAACGCTCAGGCCCGCTTTGTGATGTCCTTTGGCTGGGGTGGGCTTCTGGAGCCAAATCGTGTCCTTCCCACTGGCTTTCCCTGGTTCCATAAGAGCAGATGACGCCCACTTGATTCTGCTTCTTAGTCAAAAGAGAGAGGGCACCCAGCTTTTAAAACAGCAACTCATTGGGGAGGCTTTGATCAGGTCTATTCCTTGCTTTGCTCTTTGCTCCCCTCTCCCCAACCAAGAACATACAGACACCCCTCCAGTCTCATCCCAGTGTCTCCTCTAGGAGGGGAGAGGTGCTCCTTGGCCAGCATTCCAATGTAACTTACTGCATTCGGTTGATGCTGAAACCAAAGAGAAAAGGGGATTGACCTGGTTGGATATTGAATCTGGCTGCCTCC
The DNA here is from genome assembly GCF_000754665.1 of Bison bison bison. Lineage (NCBI taxonomy): Eukaryota > Metazoa > Chordata > Mammalia > Artiodactyla > Bovidae > Bison > Bison bison. The sequence continues at coordinate 1,327,268 of NW_011484304.1, read as the reverse complement.
CTCCCTCCTTTCCTTTCATCTCCCAAAGTGGTCCTCTCCTGGCTCATGGGAGAGGGCTTGTGCTGCGCCGGGGGTCACACCGCTTCCCCCTCCCAACTTCCTCGCTCCCTCGCCCTGTGGACACTTGCTTGTGCAGCTGCTCGATATAAATTCCTCACATACATCTCCGGCAGGCCGGTTTATTTTTATAAACAATAAATAGGACGACATTCCTATGGTGTCCCACTCCGGCCGGCCTGGTTTGCAGAGCCAGGGGACGGCAAGGGAGAGTTGGTGGGGTTTACACAGATGGCGGCCCGCATGTCGTAAATCTCATAAACACGAGGGAGGCTTTTTTTTTTTTTCCCAGAAACATAAACAACAACAACTCACTGCCCACCCCGTTTTCTTTCTTCCCCCAAGATCACAAGGCATTATCGAGGCCTACAAATCACCACCAGATGATATTAAGTTGCTCGAATAACACTCGGGATCCCTTCCGGTGAGTGATTTTTCTTCATTAGAAACGATAGCCCAAGTGCACCAAATCCTCTTTCTCTCTCCTCAAAATTTATAGATCACAGTCTCTAAACTAATTGTTACTTGCACACTAGGCCTCAAGCTGTTTGTCCACAGAGCAATTACCTCTGAGGCCTTGATTAAAGGGGAGAAGCAGAAGTGAGAGAAAAATGAAACACTCTGGCCAGCTGGGGACAATGTCCTGACATCGTTCTGTGGATGACAGCGAGTGAGGGGCCCTCTTCATCTGTCACAGACCCTTGTCCAAAGCCCGAGACATGACAGGTCAGAGGATACAGGCCACCGACCGCTCTTATGACCTGAACCAATGCAGCTCCCAGGCCACCACAAGCATCTTCCTGGAAAGAGGATCGTTTCCTCTGATTCCACATCTCACCCTCCCAGGTTATGGTATATCCGTTGCATTCATTTACTTCCGTGTGGATAAGCCAAGTGAGAGGTAGCTTTGCTCAGAAACAACCTGGGCTCTGTGTTCCTACTGCCTTCAGGAGGTTCTCAGCATCCAGGTGGTGAAGTTGAGTGTGTCCCCTCAGAATGACTTCTGAGTGCTGTCCTTGGAATAACCTCGCCCCACCCAGTACCCATCTCCCCTCCCCTTGGTGGAGCAAAACCCCAAGCCCTGGAGTCCAACTTAGAGATGTCATTTGCCACTTCTTACAGAGACATTGGGGCTTCCCTGATGGCTCAGTTGGTAAAGAATCTGCCTGCAATGCAGGAGAACCCAGTTCAATTCTTGTGTCAGGAAGGTCCACTGGAGAAGGGATAGGCTACCCACTCCAGTATTCTTGGGCTTCCCTTGTGGCTCAGCTGGTAAAGAATCTGCCTGCAATGCGGGAGACCTGGGCTCGATCCCTGGGTTAGGAACATCCCCTGGAGAAGGGAAAGGCTACCCGCTCCAGTATTCTGGCCTGGAGAATTCCATGGACTGTATAGTCCAAGGGGTCACATAGAGCTGGACACAACTGAGCCACTTTCACTCTCACAGAGAGATTGGGTCTTCCCTGTAGCTCAGAGGTAAAGAATCCAACTTCAATAGAGGAGATGTGGGTTCCATCCCTGGGTGGGGAAGGTCCCCTGGAGAAAGAAATGGCAACCTACTCCAGGATTCTTACCTGGGAAATCCCATGACAGAGGAGCCTTGAGGCTTAGAGACAGAGAGCAACTTGCCTGACATCACACAGCAAACTGGTGCCAGAGGGAAGCCTCTAACTCCACTGATGCCCTCGGAATCTTGCTGTTTGCAGGTGGAACTTCAATTCAAAATGTCCTAGGAGCAATGTCTCCCGCGGATGTCCCTAACCATGGCCAGTGTGCATCACCAGTCATAAACACTAAGTAAAAAAGGACTTCTTTTAAGGGATCTCAAGGTGATTGTCCTTCTCCAAGTGCCTTAGGGGGAGGGGTAAGGGTAGGAGTGGGGAAGAAATGCATTATTTTGGCATCAGTCCTGATCCATCAAGCTTCTGCTATCAGTCTGTGATACAAGGATGTTCCTAGTGTTCCACTCAGGGAAGCTTAGCACCCATGGCTCTGGACTATGCCCCAGGGTGCTTGCAGACAAAAGGAGGGTGCATAGAAATGCCAGCGGGTGAACAATCTGGGAGCAGCTTTTGACCATGGAAGGAGGGGAGCAGGCAGAGAAATGCCCCAGCTTCCTCACCCCTCAAATGGAAAGACCCCAACACATGACCTACGGGTCTCTTGGAGGTCCCCATCCCTGAGACCCCCAGAAAGATGAGCCTCACCTTCATGAGCATTTCCTCTTCCTTAGCACATGCTCTAGTGGCTGCCTTCCCATCCCCATCTCACTCCTCACAGCCCTGCCTGCAACTCCTGAGATCACTGTCCAGATAAACTCTTTGCACTCAAATTCTGTCTCAGGGAAAAACCAAACCCAAGAAACTTTACAACCACCTTCCCTCTTGTAAATGGCATGGATGTCAGCTCAGTGGACTAGGTTTTTGCTTTTTTATTTGTTTAACCAGAATTTTAAATTCATGGTATTTTAAATAAAGATTAAAAAAATAGGAATTCCCATTTCTTAGGAAAATCAGAAATCCTGGTGTCCACACAGGGCAGCCCAAACAGGAAGTGGGAGCAGCTGCCCCTTGTAGACGGATCTGTTGTCCCCGGCTCCTTCTGGTCTGTACCAGACCCTGCTTTGTTCTTTCGTGCCGGCTTCCTGGTCCCTGTGGGCAGTTGTTTATGAACTGCAAGTTTTGATATTATTCTGGGCTTTTTCTAATGGACAGCAGACAACAAATTAAGCATCAGCCTTTCATCCTGTTTAATTTCTTCCTAAAATCTAACAAAGGGACTCCTGAAGATGTGAAGGTATTTGAGTATTGCTCTTTTTATTCTTTTTAATTTCGGGTTTTGACTTTTTTTAAATTGGGGTATAGTTGCTTTACAATGTTGTTAGTTTCTGCTGTACGACAACGTGAATCAGCTATATATATACATACACATATCCCCTCCCTCTTGGACCTCCCTCCCACCCCACCCCCCATCCCACCCATCTAGGTCACCACGAAGTACTGAACTGAGCTCCCTGGGCTACATAGTGGATTTTAGCAATCATGGTTCTCAATGTTTACAGTGAAGAATTTCTTGTTGACCCCCAGTCACAGTTCGGCCGATTTATGTAAGCTCCATACACTGGACTCAGCTTCAACAGGAAGCCAAACCAATACGTTTCCCTTTGACTTCAGTTCATGGTATGTTCCAGGTAGACAGTTTTAGTGGATGTGATCAGACTGTCTTACCTTGACAACATGTTTTGCATTGTTGAATTTTATTTAGCTTTGCCTTGGATGAAATAAAAATTATTTTCAACAGGAAAAAAAAGTTCCTTTGAGAAGATAAACTTTCAAAAATAATGCCATCCTTCTTCTACCTCGGGGTAGTAGTGTAGTCTCTAAGTCATGTCCTACTCTTGCAGCCCATGGACTGTAGCCCACCAGGCTCCCCTCTCCATGGGATTTTCCAAGCAAGAATACTGGAGTGGGTTGCCATTTTCTACCTCATACCCTACTGCTAGTAATATTTATGGATTCTTTTTCTCTTGTACAGCTTCCTGCATTTCAAACAATTCCTTTCCCCTCATATCGAACTGCTACATGTGCAAGCTCTGGGGAATCAGAAATGAACCACTCATGGTACCTGCTCTAGAGGAACTCATGGTCCAGTAGGGGTCACAGATGGGGTCAAATAATTTGTGGGGTTGCCTAGGGAGGACTGTGAGAGTTCTCAACTGACAAGAAGAAAAGAGTGATCAGTTCATTGGCAGAGGGAAGGGAAGACTTCAAACAGAAGAGCATCCATTGGGCTTGAAGGCTGATGAGCAATTGGCTAAGTAAAGGAGGGGAACAAAGACTCTCTGGCAGAGGACCAGCTTGAAGGAGGCACAGAGGTTCAAAACTGCCTGGGATATGAGTTCAGTAAAACAAGTGGTCACAGAGACATCTGGGAGACCAAGGCCAAGGAATTCCTGAGACCAGGCTCCATTTTCCAGTCCAAAGTATGGGAGAGCACCTGAGCTTGGAGCTCCTAGAGGTCACTTGCATTCCAGGGCTTCCTGTGTGAGTCAGCACTTTTTAGGCTGCACTTTTTCTCTGAGAAGTATTGATTGTCATGTGTTCCTGGGAAATCCAAAGAATATTATAGCTTCAACACTGCAGATCTCTTGGCTGTTTTTTCCTCTTTATTGGTTTTGTTTTCCAGCCAAGTTTTCCAAGAGATGGCAAAGATGGCCACTGATATCTTCAAGACACATTGATGATGTCAATCTTTCTAGAAAGACAGTGTCTCTTTCTCATTAGTTTCCATGAAATTCCAAGAGAAAGAGACTCATTGGCTCCAACTATGTCACATGCCCATTTATAGACCAATTAATTACTCATGGTCAGGAAAATGCAATGTTTTCACTGGACAGTCTGACATCAAGGGTTAATTCCTTTAGCCAGGGAATGGAGTCGATTTCTCCCTATAACAACTATGACTAGTAGAGAGTTGGCACCCCATGAAAAGTTGGGATGCTATCTCCCAAGTGGGCAATGGATGAAAGGCAGGGGAAATCAAAGCACTTCCTCTTATACAAGTGCACCCCTGGCCCCTCAACCCCCAGATGTGTGCTCTGTGAAGAGGACAGCATCCCTCTTGCCAAGATGATAACTGCTTGGACTTTGCTGGTCCTCAGTTTCTGCTCTAACTTTCAGCTCTTCTGCCAGAGCAGCGTTCTTGTTTGCTTCATCTGGATGGATTTCTGTGATGCTTCTGAGGGCAATGACTGTATTAGTAAGGTCCACTGTTTCATTAGCTTTATTGAGTAGCATGATTTATGCACTGGTGAGCTATTTTGATGACTCCAGCTACCCCAGAGTAGCTGAGTTTCAACATATCCTTTTATCCTTGTTAATTTCCTCTCCCAAGTCCATGTTCAAACAAAAATTGGTAGGCTTTGTGACAACATTCTTACACCTATTAGGATTTGCTCACATCAGCCAAGGTAGCTTATATGGTCTACTTTTCTTAGCAATTCAATTTTGCTTATCAAGCAAATGTGTTCAGTGGTGATGTCACTGGCCTGAATTTATTAAAATAGACCTTTAAACCTCACAAGTGACCTATGTTATTTCTACCATCATTGTGCCTACTTTGCTTGCATAATATTGACTAAGGACGTGTCAGAAAACTACCACAGAGAGAAGAGCTCAACATACTCCAGGCACCAGAGATAGGATTTTTAAAAACTCCTCTAATGATAAATATATAAAATGGATAAGCATTTATACAGAAATAAATTATAAATTAAGTAGATATATACATACCTGCTGCTAAGTCACTTCAGTCGTGTCTGACTCTGTGCAACCCCATAGAGGGCAGCCCACCTGGCCCCCTCATCCCCGGGATTCTCCAGGCAAGAACACCAGAGTGGGTTGCCATTTCCTTCTCCAGTGCATGAAAGTGAAAAGTGAAAGTGAAGTCACTCAGTTGTGTCCAACTCTTAGCAACCCCATGGACTACAGCCCACCAGGCTCCTCCGTCCATGGGATTTTCCAGGCAAGAGTATTGGAGTGGGGTGCCATTGCCTTCTCCAATATACATACCTATATATATCTATATAGATAGATATATTCATCCATCCTTATTTGACAGGTCTTGGCCTAAAAACTTTACACATAGAAACTCTAAATATTATAAAAATATAATATGATAAATACATTTTACAGATTAGGAAATCAAGGCAATGAGGCATCAAAGGACTCTTCTAACATCACACAACTAATTATTGGTGGACACAGGATCTCAAGCCAGGCTCCAGAATCACTATACTCTGCTGCTCCATTTATTTATTGAATAATCACATGAATAATGACATTGAATGATCACACTGAATAATCACGTGAATAATTACAGAATCACCATACTCTGCTACCCCATCTATTCATTTAACAATCACGTGAAAAATAAATACAAGTTGTGGTTAATATTATGATGGATAAGATTTTATAAGGATACCAACCTGGTCAGAGGGGTGTAGTGAGGGAAGGCCATCTCTGAGGAAAGGACATGTGAGCTGAAATGTAAGGGTGAGTTGGAATTACGTTGGTGTAGGGTGGTGAGGAGAGAAATGCAGGTGGCAGGCAGAGGGACAGTGGGTGTGAACCTGCCCCAGGGACCCAGATGAAGCTGGCAGGCTTTGTGTAGTGCAGTGAGTCCTGTAGAGATAGTAAAACTAGGTTAGGCACAGGTAGGGTCACACTTTGGGGAGGTTTTATTTGTGATAAGCAGATCAGATAAGACCATTATTATGGTCATTAATAATGACCATAAAGGGTCCATGATTTAATCTTCAGAACCTATGGGTATGTTCCCTGACATGGCAGAAGGGACTTTGCAGGAAGGATTAATGGTGCAGAACTGGATATGGGAAGATGAGTCTGAGTTATCCAGGTGAATCCAATCTAATCATGAGTCCTGAAATGCAGAAGACTTTCCCCAATTGTGATCACAGAGAAATGTGTTCATGGAAGAAGTCATCAGGGAGATGAAACATTGCTGGCTTTGATGATGAAGGAAAGGGGTCATGAACCAAAGAGTTTAGGTGGCCTCTAGAAGCCAGAAAAGACAAGAAAGCCAAATTCTCCTCTAGAGCCTTCAGGAAGAAAAGCAGCCCCACCAACACCTTCAGTCTAGCCCAGTAAGATTGTTTCTGACTTCTGACTCCAGAACTGTAAACTAAATACATTTGTGTTGGTTTAAACTAACAAAGGTCCATGTAGTCAAAGCTATGGTTTTTCCAGTAGTCATGTACGGATGTGAGAGTTGGACCATAAAGAAGGCTGAGTGCCAAAGAGCTGATGCTTTTGAATTATGGTGCTGGAGAAGACTCTTGAGAGTCCCTTTGACAACAAGAGTGAAGTGAAAGTGAAAGTTGCTCAGTGGTGTCTGACTCTTTGTGACCCCATGGACTATACAGTCCATGGAATTTTCCAGGCCAGAATATTGGAATGGGTAGCCTTTCCCTTCTCCAGGGGATCTTCCCAACCCAGGGATTGAATCCAGGTCTCCTGCATTTCTGGCAGATTCTTTACCAGCTGAGCCACAAAGGATGCCCTGATACAGAGCAGGGCTCCCCAAATGTACCATTCTTCTCCTTCTCTGTAGTTGCCTCCACTGCTCCAGTTTTTCCAAGTTAGACAATGCAGAAATTGTCTGGACAATTATAGCCTTGGACATGCAGAGACTTTAAAGATGTAAGTGCCTGTTTAGGGTCAATTATTAGCACAGCAATGATGGCCAAACATCAAAGGACTTGGTGGAGGAGATAAGACCTGATGGTCCCAGGAAGCACAGGAAAGGAGAAGAGGGAGAGGCAAGGCAGAGAAGAGAAGAAATATAGTAATAATTAAAGGTGCATCAGTGAGCATGTTACTACTATGGGCAACTGGGAGCTTCTGAAAGGCTGTGCAGAACCCACCTCAAATCTGTCCCTCTGGAGAACAGGAGACTGGGACATTTATCTGCTGGCAACCATCCCCTATTGGTTGGGAGTTGTCCCCAAGTTAACTGCCCCATACTTCTGGTTTGCCCCTGCTTGCAGAGCAGAACAAGTTCTGTGTTACCACAGATGACTTCGGCTGTAAAGAAAAAATATCCAGGCAGCTGAGGAAAGAGTGCACGCTGCGGGGAATTCAGCACCACAATCACAGGCATCAGGAGCATCTACTAGGACTTCTCTGGTGGTCCAGTCGTTAAGAATTCTCCTGCCAATGCAGGGGACACAGGTTCCTGGTCAAGGAATTAAGATCTTATATGCCGCATGGGATGGCCAAATTAAAAAAAAAAAGAAAAGAATCCAGCTGCCAATACAGGGAACAGAGATTCAGTTCCTGGTCTGAGAAGATTCCACATGCAGCGGGCAACCAAGCTCATCTGCTGCAACTATGAGGTCTGCACTCTAGAGCCCACGAGTCACAGTTTCTAAACCTGAGAGTCACAACTACTGAAGGCCCTGAGCCTGGAGCCAGCGCTCCGCAACAAGAGAAGCCACCACGGTAAGTCTGTGCATCACAGGTAGAGGGTGGCTCTTGATCATCACAACCAGAGAAAGTCTGCACGCAGTGATGAAGAACCCATGTAGTCAAAAGTAAATAAACAAATAAGAGCATCCGCTCCCTGCGTGTGATGGGGATGGTGATGGTGATGGTGATGGTGCACGCCACTACCCCAAAGTCCAAGCAGAACCAACCCAGGCACAGCTACATCCTCCAGGGTGGCTGCTGACCCCATCTCCTTAAGAGGCCACCAGTGGAAGAAGTACACTCTGGACCTGGGCAGCAGATGGTTGTGTGGGGACAACAGCCTGCCTTTGGGATTCAACAGCACCCACAGCCAAGGGAGTAGAGAACTTGAGAGCCAGTCCCACAGCGTGTCCTTTGGGATCATGCCTGGACTCCCACAGTCAGGAGCCTCCAGAGGGACTCAGAATTTTGGCACAAATCTGGGACCTCAGAGTGGGCTGCAGGCATTATCAAGAGCCAAAACACCACAGAGAGGAGCAAAGCACCTTCCCAGGATGGCTTAGGATGCGGGTCACATCTCTCTAATCTTCTCAGTGATGAACACCTCACTGACTTGTGTTCCCCAGACAGGTAAGAGGAAAACCAGATGACAGGGCCCTTGGCATCCCACTGCTGGGCTCCAGAGAGTAAAACCCCAAGTGATATGACTCCCCAAGGAAAACCTATCACCTGCTGCCCTTGGGAGAAATTTGCAAGCTTTCAACTTTTGAACCTAAACTCATAGGAAAATAAAAACATTTTTTTACCTGACAATCCAGCACACACATATGTATAAAAATAGTTTTGTGTCATCACATAATCTTTATTCTTACTACATATTTCATAGTCTGATACTGCTGTTATATCATGTCATATGATATTACAATTTGCCTTGTAAAGTGCTGGTCAAGACTCACTACATCAATTTTTCGACACACTGTCTGCTTCCAGATTGGTTGTTGTTGTTGTTCAGTCGCTCAGTCATATCCGACTCCTTGCGATCCCATGGATTGTAGCATTCCAGGCCTCCCTGTCCCTCACCATCTCCCGGAGTTTGCCCAAGTTTATGTCTATTGCATCGGTGATGCCGTCCAGCCATCTCATCCTCTGATGCACTCTTTTCCTAACACCAGGGACTTTTCCAATGAGTTGTCTGTTCCCATCAGATGACCAAAATACCAGAGCCTCAGCTTCAGCCTCAGCCCTTTCAGTGACTATTCAGGGTTGATCTCCCTTAAGATTGACTAGTTTGATCTCCTTGCTGTCCATGAGACTTTCAAGAGTCCTGTCCAGCACCATAGTTTGAAGGCTTGAATTCTTAGGCCCTCTGCCTTCACTACAGTCCAGCTCTTACAACCATACGTGACCACTGGGAAGACCATAGCCTTGACTATACGGACCCTTGTCAGCAGAGTAATGTCTCTGCTTTTCAACACACTATCTAGGTTTGTCATCACTTTCCTGCCAAGAAAAATCATCTTCTGATTTCATGGCTGCAATCACCATCTGCAGTGATTTTGTAGCCCAAGAAGAGGAAATCTGCCACTACTTCCACCTTCTCCCCTTCTATTTCCCTTCTATTTGCCATGCAGCAATGGAGCCAGATGCCATGATCTTAGTTTTTTTTAATATTAAGTCTTAAGCCAGCTCTTTCACTCTCCTTTTTCACCCCCATTAAGAGACTCTTTAGTTCCTCTTCATTTTCTGCCATTTTGGCAAGAATATTTACAAGATCAAGTCTCAGGCTTGTGGGATTTTAATTCCATGACCAGGGTTTGAACCTGGGCTTTCAAGGCCCTTAGCAGTGAGAGTACAGAATCCCAGCCACTGCACCATCAGGGAATTCCCTTTCCATATTAGTGGCACCCCTCAGTTAGACAACACTAAGTTAGCAGATAGGGTTTCCCAGGTAGCTCAGTGGGTAAATAACCCACCTGCTAAGCAGAAGACATGAGTTTGATCCCTGGGTTGGGAAGATCCCACAAAGGAGGGCATGGCAACCCACTCCAGTATTCTTGCTTGGAGAAGGCCATGAACAGAGGAGCCTAGTGGGCTACAGTCCATAGGGCTGCAAAGAGTCAGACACGACTGAAGCGACTGAGCACACACACACAAGCTGGCAGATAAGGGATTCAGTACCAATATAAGAGCTCTGGTTGGAAATAATGAAGCTTGCCTGAGTCCCCCCCAGCTATATCTCTGGTGAGCTGTCCAGAAATATAAGGTTCAAATTCAGCTGAAGGCAACAACCTTTTTTCAGGCAAGCTTTTTCTTGAAGTATATCACATACAGTGACTCCCACGCCCTAGAAGTCCTCTTGCACCCTATCTCACCACCACCTCCCATAACACCAGATGTTAATTTCACCTGTTTTGAACTTTTTAAGTACCAAATCATATACGAGGTACTTTTCTATGTCTGACTTCTGCCTAGTGAACCTAATGATTCTTCCATGTCCTTGGGTGTAGTTGAAGTTCTTTCCTTTTCATTGCCACGTACTGGTCATTGTGTGATTAGATCATAATTTGACTTATCAGCACTGGGCCTTTAATTGTCTCCAATTTTGGATTATAAGTACTGCACTGAGCATTCATCTTTGATGAACATATGTGCTCATTTCTATCCAAAATTTACCCAGGAGTGAAATTGTTTGGTCATAGAATATGCATATGTTCAACTTTAAAAATATTAGCCAGATGTTTTGCAGGCCAATTCTGGAAAAATAAAAATGATTAGAGGCTCCACTTTTTCATACTTAACATGAAAATCATTTGTAGAGAGCCCATGGGGGTTAAAAATAAATATTCTTACAGCTGAAATTACTTATTTTATCAAAGCAAAGAATATCAATGAGAAAATTGGCTTCCTTGTCAGCCAACATCTAGGCACTTGGGGAAGCCCCCAAGGAAACATCTTCCTAAGTCACTTTAAAATATTTCATGTGGGTACAGGCCTTCCCTGATAGCTCAGTTGGTAAAGAATCTGCCTGCTATGCAGGAGACCTTGGTTCAATTCCTGGGTCCGGAAGATCCCCTGGAGAAAGGAAAGGCTATCCACTCCAGTATTCTGGCCTATAGAATTTCATGGACTGTATAGTCCATGGGGTCGCAAAGAGTCGGACAGGACTGAATGACTTTCACTTCACATATGGGTACACCTAGAGGATTGCAAATGTCTCAAATGCCTCTCTGATCCCCTTCCCAAGGTATCTCCCAGCTCTGGTTTCTAGAAATCCATACTTCATCCACACCATTTTCAAGCTATGGTGCTGATTACTCTTGGGGATGTGTTTGTTTTTAGTAGCTTCCTTGAAGTCCCTTGGACTGCAAGGAGATCCAACCAGTCCATCCTAAAGGAGATCAGTCCTGGGTGTTCATTGGAAGGACTGATGTTGAAGCTGAAACTCTAATACTTTGGCCACCTGATGCAGAGAGCTGACTCATTAGAAAAGACCCTGATGCTGGGAAAGATTGAGGGCAGGAGGAGAAGGGGATGACAGAGGATGAGATGGTTGGATGGCATCACCTACACAATGGACATTGTGTTTGGGTGGACTCAGGCCTGGCATCCTGCGGTTCATGGGATCATAAAGAGTCGGACACTACTGAGCAACTGAACTGAACTGAACTGAAGTGTCAATGGCTGATTCATGTTGATGTATGGAAGAAACCAACACAACATTGCAAAGCAATTATCCTTAAATTAAAAAAAAAAAAGGTTTGGGAAGGCCATATACAACAGTTATTAAGGACATACATACTTGAGTCAGACAGAGGTTTTGATGCTTGAGTCCTAATGGATGACATTGGGCTCATTATTTCACACCTTGGATCCTGGTTCCTCCATCTGTGAAATGGGCATAATAATGATATCTCACAGGGTCCTAGGGTAGTAAAGAGGATATTCTGAAATGTATGGACAGGAGTAGCACAGTGATAGAAGCTTAATTGTCAGTAAATATTAACTGCAATAAGAATCATTGCTGTGATTATTCTTACTTGCTAATAGTCAGAAATGGGGTGTTCAGAGCTGGGGAGCATTCAGCAGTTTCCTGAAGGCACAGTTTTCTCCCTCTTTTTTTATGTGTCCTCAGAACCTTCACTGCTCAACTGTAGCAGGAGCATTCAGGCTACAAGCACCAGAATCACTTCACATGGAGCCTGCTAATCCTCCTGGCTCTCAGATGTGGTTAGCTGGGGATGGGGATGGCAAAGTGGGGGTGGGGGTGACCAGGTTGCAAACACAGGGCAGCAAAACTGAGCCGCCTGAAGTTTGCAGCCAGAAGCAAACAGGAAACAAATTAGTTCAATCCCAGAATGCAAACCAGTGTTGATAGAGATGCATGGACGAGCCATGCAAGGAAATATGCTGTAATTTCTCATCCAGTTAGCCTAGGAATCAATTCCACAGTACACAGGCCGTGTAGAAGACACTGCCTGCAGGCAGGAGCCTCAGGGCGTGGGATGCCCCCTCTCCCCACCCCGCCCCTGCTTTGGGACTCCCACATACAGCAGGTTCCAGGGTCAGCGTTGAGGGAGGGGTGCTTGCCCCAGATGTACCTGGTCTGTGTGTTTCAGTGCTTGAGAGTCCTGCTCTTGCATGAGAGCTCAGAATTAGACTTTGAGTTTTAGGACATGGATATCATTTCATCCAAAGATTTCGCATCAGGGTACTATGAGTGTGCAGCAGGTGTGGAGGGTGCTGTAAGCATGGTGAAACACTAAAAAGGTGGGATGCCAGCTTCAAACAGAGGTAGTCTTATCCATTTCATATTAGGTTGAACCGTATGACATTGCCATTTCTGATGGTCAGAAGCAGTTCATTGACAATTTCACATGGTGCAACATGTTCTCTTGGTGTTTCATATAAGTTATCATAGGGGCTTCCCTGGTGTCTCAGACGGTAAAGTGTCTGCCTACAATGCAGAAGACCTGGGTTCAATCCCTGGGTCCAGAAGATCTCCTGGAGAAGGAGATGGAAACCTACTCCAGTATTCTTGCCTGGAAAATCCCATGGATGGAGGAACCTGGTAGGTTACAGTCCATGGGGTCGCAAAGAGTCAGACACGACTAAGAGACTTCACCTTCTTTCTTTATAAGTTATCATTTGATCCCAACATTCTGAAGTTAAATGTATAGGATGTAGTCCAACTTCCGGACTTTCAGATGGGGGCCAGCCTGGATGAGACTTTGCTCCAGCTGTAGAAGAAGGGCAGGGCAGTGGGTTACAGTCTGCCTTGCCATCCGCAACCCTAGGTCAGAGCCTGGTGTACGTGAGTGCTGGAATAGCACATAAAGGAAGCAGGTGTGAATTCTATCACGGTTTGTTTCCTTACTTATTCATTTATTCATGACCAAGACTTCATTGTACCATATGTATCAGGTCCTTGACTAAGTCCTTGGTTATAGCAATTAAGCAGATGCAGACTCTCCCCACGGCCATCTCTAGTCCAGTGGGTGAGACAGACGTTAAACAGACAATGCCTGAGTATTTATTACAAGTGTGGCAAATGGCAGGAAGGAAACAGTGCAAATGATCCTTGAGTGCTTACTAGGTGCAGAGCACCCGGCTGGCCATCCTGGAGGGCTGGTAGACAATGAACTGCTCACAAGGCTTTGGTATCCCTCCCTTGGAGGTGTTGTCATTTCCTCTTCTGCTGAGCTCAGGCAGGCCATATGACTTGTTTTAGCCAATGAAATTTGAGCATGGGCGATGAGTCCTTCCCAGGTAGAAGACTCAAGAGTCAGTGTGTCATGCCTTCTTCCTCTTCTGCCACAACTGGCTCTTCATTAGCCAGAGTGAAGGTCATGTGGAGCAGAGTCCTCAACCCCCTCACCGTGGATGTGAAATGTGAGCAAGAAATAAATGCTTATGGTTATAATCCCCTAAAAATGTCAGGATGTTTCCTTCAGGTTGTTTCAGCATATACTTGCTTAATACAGAAATGATAAGCACTCACACTAATTAAATGATTACTCAGCAAATGACTGTGTACCAATGACTCAACACAAGGTGTGATCAAAGAAGGGCAAGCATGGTCCCCTGAGAGGTCAGTGAAAAGATAGCTTACATGCAAGTCAAAAATGAGGGTGTCTTAAGCACAGACTGACCCACCCTAAAGGCTCAATAGATGGTAACTGCTACTATGATCCTGCTGTGATTCTAGTCCAATTCATGTTTGGGGAATGATTTGTAGGCAGGTTGGACCAGAGCACATCACACTGCCCAGGCCCTTTCTTCATACTCCAGGCATCACTGGCTCGAGAGGCCAGGGCCTCCCTTTCTTAAAACCTCATGATCAGAGAAGAGGAGTACTTCCTTCCCTGTGCTAATTTTTAAAATCCTAGGGAAGACTTCCTATTGGTTCAGTTGGAGTCACATGTCTGCTCTTGAACCAATCACTGTGGTCTCTGAGTAAGATACAGCTGAATGAGCCAGCCAAAACTTGGTCCTCTGTTATAGGAAGAACAGAGCTCAGAGTAATTGTGACAGGCAGACTCCCCATTTTTATACGGACTGAGAACCTCCTGTATAGAAGTCCTGTATACACAGACTGAGAATCTCCTGTATAGAAGACTTTGCATTTGGCACCACAGAGAGACATAGAAAACACAAACAGAGGTGTTCTAGGGTTTGAGGAAGCAGAAGCAAGAAAATCTACAGCAGAGATCTTGTCTAGCTTCACTGCATGGACGTTCCCTGTGATCCTCTGCCCTGCTTGGAATATGGCCCTCCTTCCAGAAAGCTCTAGTCCCATCCCAGCAGTTGACTGTCCCCTCCTCCCACCCCTAAGGAGTTAAAAGGCAGTGCAGCTCAATCCTGGGCCTGAGAGCCAAGTTGGATGAGAATGAATGGGGCTCTGTAAGGCATCTTGTAGCTCTCAACTCTGCTCTGCTCCCATGCACTGTGTGCTTGTGGTTTCTGTCTCCTCTTCTGTTTATAGTGCTGGGCAGCTGCTGTATGCCCCAGCCTCTGCCTTCCCTGGGTGTCTCTCAGGGAGACAGAGATGAAGCCATTCAGCCCTTAGGATATATGGCCCAACTCTGTCCACAGTCCCAGGCTTCATAGTATAGGCACTGTAGCCAGAATGAACTGGGTCTAGCCAGAGCCCTGAAACTCACCAGCAGGATAACCTGGAATGTTGGAGCAACTGGGAATCAGCTAGGCAGGAAGCTGCCTGAAATATAATTACAGTGACTTGAAGAAACCAACGTGCATTTTTCCTTAATAACAAGAAATCCAGATCTTGTGGTTCAACCATGGAAGATCCAGGAACCCTGAGGATCTTTGGGCCTCTTCTTCATTTGCAAGCTGGCCACTGCAGTGCTGGGCAGCACACTGGTGAGCAGATGCAGTGATGAAGGGAGGGATGGGATAAGTCTGATCTGTCTCCTTTATCAAAAGAGAAAACCTTTCCCCAAAACATCCCCCAAACTTAGGTTCATTGGTCAGACCAAAGGCAGTGGATACTCCAAACTTAAGAGAGTCTGACAAAACAGGTATGTTTACTTCTCTGGTCATCATGATGGAAGCAACAAATAAAAAAGTGCTGGGGCGCTTCCCTGGTGGCTCAGTGGTAAAGACTCTGCCTGCCAATGTAGGAGCCCAGGGGTCAAACCCAGACCAGGGAAGATCCCCTGGGGAAGGAAATGGCAACCCACTCCAGAATTCTTGCTTGGAGAATCCCATGGACAGAGGAGCCTGGCGGGCTGTAGTCCGTGGGGTCGCAAAGAGTCAGACATGACTTGGCAACTAAACCACCACCACCACCACATGCTGTGAGGCAGCTAAGGCCCAGGGCTGCAGCTACTGAAGCCTGCCCATCCTAGAGCCTGTGCTCTGCAACAAGAGAAGCCACACAGTGAGAAACCCGAGCACTGCAACTAGAGAGCAGCACCCACGCAACGAAACTAGAAAGAAAAGCTCACACAGCAACGAAGACCCAGCACAGCCAAAAATAAAGTAAATAAATAATTTTTTTAAAACTAAAGTTTTGGGAATAACTGTAGGTCAATTAGTCATGTCTGCTTCACAAAGTTACCTCTCTAAGCTCCATGCATTAGTCTGCCAGGGCTGCCATAACAAAATTCCACAAACTAGGTAGATTTGAAAGCAGGAATTTATTGCTTCAAAGTTCTAGAGACCAGAAGTCCAAGGACAAGGTTCTTTCTGAGGGTTGAGGATGGACGTGTTCCATGCCTTTCCCCTAGCTTCTGATGGGTTTCTGGCCACCTTTGGTGTTCCTGGACTTGTAGAAGATTTACCTCCATCTCTCCATTCATTTTCGGGCAATGTTTATTCTCCTCATGTACACATCTGTCTCCAAATTTCCCATTTTTATAAGTACACCAATCTTACTGGGTTGGAACCCACCAATTTACTTCACTTTAATTTGGTTACTTTTATAAACACTCTATTTCTAAATGAGGTCACATTCTGGGGTCCTGGAAACTAGGATTCAACATAAGAATTTGAGGAGGGATACAATTTTGTGCATCACACCCCAGTTTCCTCCTCTATAAAAAGAGCCTCATGGGACTTCCCTAGTGGTCCAGTGGCTAAGACTTTGTGCTCCCAATGCAGGAGGCCTGGGTTCAACCCCTGGTCAGGGTACTAGATTGTCCATGCTGCAACTCAGACCTGGCACAGCCACATTAATTAAATAAATATTAATGAAAAAGAATTACCAAAAAAAGAGCATCTTAAGAGGTCCTACCTGCACTATGGCATGGGACTTACATGGAGTGATCACCAGGATGTGGCCCCAGAACATACCAGTGCTAAGGGGGTGGCTTCCTAGTTCCACACTATGGATGAGGCTGAAGCCAGGTCTTTATAAAAGGGAGGTGGGGCCAAGGAAGAGGCTGATATCCAGCCCCATCCAGTGTGCCAGTTCCCCCAAAATGATAGCCAAGATTTTCAGCCCAAAGCTTATGAGACAGACATGACTCAAGAACTCACTTGTTGGCAGTCACATTCCAAAATCGCCCCCTCCCACCGTCAGTTCAGGACAGCTGGTCGCCTGAGTCAGTGGGACTTTTGTCTACAGTTCAGGACAGCCCCCACATACTTGGCAGCCCCACTGGGCACGCGTTTCCAGGGCAGCAATCTTTAGCAGCTCCAAGGGGAAGGCGGATCAGGGGCTTCCCCAGCCCTGACCTGGCAGTCTCCTCTCTTCCGTGTAGTGATGGGGCCCACCTCTGGAGTCACTCCTGATGACTGGGGTCACTTCTGATGCCTGCAAGAGCAGGACATGCTGCAGTCGTACAGGTTCTGAGGGACTGTGCTATGCCTCTGCACCATAGTGTTTCGAGTAAATTACAAGGCTCTTATCAGGGCTAGGGGCTTTATTGTTCTGCCAGGACATCTCCCTTTGTCAAAAAAACAATAAGTTGTTGTAAGTAGTACTTTTTTAGGTTTACCATGCAGACAGACTAATTGTATCTTTTAATCTGGGTCAGACTGCTCTTGCTTATTACAAATTGGCTCTGAATCCTAAAATGAGGGAGGGGGGAGAAATGTGAGGAACATTTGCAAATAATTTAGAGGCAGAATTACCTTCAGATAAACATTATGTCATGTTGGGTTTAAATGCATACCCAGTCCTCAGCCAAGTTAGGCTCTGGTTGACCCAGAGGGAGGCTAGGGGACAGAGAGCCCCTCATTATGGATTCTGGGTGCTTACATGAATTGTGAACCAGGGCACCCCATATACAATGGGGCACAGAACCATATGTAGCAGGCTGGATAATAGACCCCCAAAGCATCAGGGTCTAATTCCTGAAAACAGTAAATGTTACCTCATTTGGAAAAGGGTCTTAGTAGATATAATTAACGGTCTTATCCTGGATTATTCAAATGGTCTCTAAATGAAATCACAAATATCCTTCTAAGAGACATGCACGAGAGAAGGCAGAGATAGGTGTGATGAGGCCACAAGCCAAGGAATGTTAGCAACCACCAGAAGCCAGGAGATGCAAGGAATAGATACTCCCCTAAGGCCTCTGGAAGGACTGTGGCCCTGTTGACATCTTGACTTTGGTCCAGTAAGGCTGACTGTGGGCTTTGTCATCCAGAACTGTGAGAGAATAAGTTTCTACTGTTTTAAGCAAGCAAGTCTGTGGAAATTTGTTATAGCAACCACAGGGAACTAATACACCAGCAGACTCCTGTTGATGGCTTCCCTGTGCTCAAGGCTGAAGAGGCCCCCAAGTGATATGGGACATGTCCTAGAAAGAATGGTCATTAGAAAGACATGCCTCATAGTTTAGCTCCTTGTCACCACTTTCCCAGTTTTGTGACCTTGGACAGATGCCTACCTTCTCTGAACCTCAGTTTCCTCATCAGTAAAATAAGGATAACCATAGCCCAGTCTATTTTAAATTGATGGTCATTTCATTTTGAGCTCATACCAAAAGCATTACATTTTTACTCCCTCATCATGTTTTACGTTTTTGATGTCATATTTTACATGCTCTGATTTTGTGTATCCCTTAACAAATTATTGCAGATACTTTTCTTTAAAATTTTTATTTCTTTAGTTATGGTCTTTTGTTTGTTTGTTTAAAGAAATCCCTTGAATATTTCTTATAAGGTCCATTTAGTACTGATGAATTCTTTTAACTTTTGCCTGTCTGGGAATCTCTCTCTCCCTCTTTTTTTTTTTTTTTTCTCCATTTCACTTTTTTAGCAGATTTGTCAATATAATTCACATGTCACACAATTTGTCCATTTAAAGTTTACAATTCAGTGGTATTTAGTATATTCACAAGATTGTGCAAATATCACCACTATCAATTTTAAAACTGATTTTAGATTTAGATTTTATAATTTATTTTTTATCATTCCCCAAAAGAAGCCCCATATGGCTGATAGCAGTCACTTCTCATTTCCCTTCAAATCTCCCTCACTCATGTCAATCACTGATCTACTTTCTGTCTCTATAGATTTGCCTGTTCTGGATATTTCATACAAAAGGAATAAAATTTTGGCTTTTTTTCTTGCTTAAGAAACACTTTATCTCTCCTTCAATCTCAATATTAACCTTGCCAGATAGTGTATTCTTGGTTGTAATTTTTTTTTTCCTCTCAGCACTTGGAATATGTCATGCAATTCCCCTGTGACTTATAAAGCTTCTACTGAAAAGTCAGCTAGTAGTCTTATGGAGGCTGCCTTATATGTAACTAGTTGTTTTTTCTCTTGCTGCTTTTAATATCCTCTCTTTAAGTTTTGACATTTTAATTGAAATATGTCTTGATATAGTTCTCCTTGGGTTCATCTTGTTTGGGACTCTTTCTTGAGCTTAGATGTGTGCTTCCTTCTCTAGTTAAGGAAATTTTTAACCATTATTTCTTCGAATAGGTTTTCTGTCCCTTTTTCTCTCTCTCTTCTCCTCTTCTTCTTGTGGGGTCCCTATAATGTAAATGTTAGCACACTTGATGTCCCTTAAACTATCCTCATTTTAAAAAATTCTCTTTGCTGTTCTGATTAGGTGATTTCCACTACCCTATCTTCCAGATAACTGATCCATTCTTCTGCATCTTCTAATCTGCTGTTAGCTCTGATTGGTTCTTTCTTATATTTCCTATCTTTTCTTGTAGTTCTTACTGTGTCTCTCCATCCTTCTCCTGAGTTTGGTGAGCATCTTTATGACCATTACTTTCAACTCTTTATCTAGGAGGTTGCTTAGCTCCACTTTATTTCATCATTTTTCTGAGATTTTGTCTTACTCTTTTGTTTGGAACATATACATTTGTCTCCTCATTTTGCCTAATTCCCTGGGTTTTTTCTATGTATTAGGTAGATTAGATCTTTCTCCTGATCTGAAGGAGTGGTTTTATGGAGAAGGTGTTCTGTGGGGCCCAGCAGTGCAGTCCCCTGATCAGCAGATCCAGTGCTCAAGCAGTGTCCATTGTGTAAGCCATGGGCACCACCTCCATGGTGACTGGGCCATGAATGCTGCAGGTGCACTATTGTGTGGGATGGGTCCCTGGCACAGCAGGCTCTAAAGCCCATCTGTGGTGCTCTGGTGTGTAGGGCCAACCCCTGGGGTGGGATCCACTTTGGAGGGCCTTTGGTGCTGGCCAAAGCTACCTGCTGCATGTGGCATGGCAGGGGCCACTTTGGTGAATCACCAGCTAGGGTGAGTTTTCAGGTAAATGCTGGGGCAGGGAAAGCGACACTAATAAGGTAGATAGGGAAAGTCAGAAATGGCCCCCACCAGTGCTAGGCCAACTAGGTAAAAGGCAAGGAAAAATGGCACCCACCAGCACATTCTGTACCTGGAGAAGGTTCCAACAGCTCTCTGTCCTTCCAGCACATGCTCCAAAATCACTCAGTGAATCTTTTTCATATATACCCCAGTGATTTTCAAACTGTTGCTTCTGGGCTGGGACTCAAAGCAAGTGAGTAAAGAATCTACCTGCAATATGGGAGACCCAGGTTCGATCCCTGGGTTGGGAAGATAACCCTGGAGAAAGAAATGGCTACCCACTCCAATATTATTGCCTGGAAAATCCCATGGACAGAGGAGCTTGGTGGGCTATAGTCTATGGGATCACAAAGAATCAGACACGACTGAGCGACTAGTACATGGCCTCTTAATAGCAGAGTCTTGGTGTCCTAGGACTTCCAACGCTCCCAGTCAAAGCCAGACGTGATGAGGTTTGTCTTTCCAGTGCAAGTTCCCCAGGCTGGGATGTCATGTGTGGAGTTGGACCCCTTGCTCCTCAGGGAGGACCTCTAAGGCTGTGTTATCTCTCCTGACTATGGGTTGCCATGCCAGGAGTACGTTTTGGCCAGACCACATCTTCACCTCTCCTACCTGTCTGTCTCAGTGTGGTTTCTTCTTTATGCTCTTAGTAATAGACAATCTTTTTTTTTTTTTGGTAGACAATCTTTTATTCTAGTCTTCAGCTATGTTAGTCATAGGTCTCTCAGATATAATTGCTCTATACATGTACTGGTGGTTTTTGTGTAACCGAGGAGGGGTGATTCCAGGAGTTTTCTGCTCTGCCTTCTTGTCTTCCTCCTTCCACAAGGGTGGCATTTCCCTTGGTGTGTTTTTGGAGGGTACTCTTGTCTTACTGGAAATTTCACCATTAAAGATTTATTCCTTTGGTGATTCTGAGTGTGGACCTATGGAGAGCTGCTGCTGCTGCTGCTAAGTCACTTCAGTCGTGTCCGACTCTGTGCAACCCCATAGACGGCAGCCCACCAGGCTCCCCCATCCCTGGGATTCTCCAGGCAAGAACACCAGAGTGGGTTGCCATTTCCTTCTCCAGTGCATGAAAGTGAAAAGTGAAAGTGAAGTCACTTCAGTCATGTCTGACTCTGTGTGACCCCATAGATGGCAGCCCACTAGGCTCCTCCGTCCATGGGATTTTCCAAGGCAAGAGTACTGGAGTGGGGTGCCATTGCCTTCTCTGCTATGGAGAGCAAATATCACTAAAAAGTCAGTCCTAGCCATTAATAGCTTAGTACAGTTTGCAACTTAAAACCTGTCAGTGGCTTCCTGATGCTCCAGGATAAGCCCACATCCTTTCTATGGTCTCCAAAGTCTCCATGGCTTGACCGTCCCTTCCTTGTTCTTGTGTCTTTTTCCAATTGTTCAAAGTTTCAGTGGTTCCTCCTGCCTTGAGCCTGATCTCTCTCTTAGAAAGCTTTTTCTCTTGCTGACACCTGAGCTACTGGAGACAGAGGCAGGAGCTCTTGTGCTCACTTCTGTGTCCTTATATGAAATTCAGTACCTGGTGCAAATCCTATGCTGCTAGGTACATAGTTGTTGAATGAACGGATGAATGAATAAATGAAACTAGTCCATGAGTGATGGCATCAAGAACACAGAAGAGTTTTGTTTCATATAGAAAATAGAAAAGAATAAACAGCAAAGTTGGAAAAACAGGATACTAAAAGAGCTTGCTTAATAAATTTGGTTTGGGTGCATGTAAGAGAAAATAACAATTGCTTAAAATAGATAGGGATTTCTGAGGCAGGTTGTCCAAGGATGACACAGTGCTCCATGGTCATCAAAAACTAAGCTCCCATATTTATGTGTGCACGCGTGCCCAGTTGTGTCCGACTCTTTGCAACCCATGGACTGCAACCCACCAGGCTCCCCTGTCCATGGGATTTCCCAGTCAAGAATACTGGAATGGATTGTCATTTCCTCCTCCAGGGGATTTCCCTGACCCAGGGATAGAACCTGTGTGTTTTGCATCTCTTGCATTGGCAGGTGGATTCTTTACCACCATGCCACCAGGGAAGCCCTCAGTATTTTTATCCCCATGACTGACTTCAATTCTCAAGATTGTGTCAAGGTCCAAAAATGCTGTTAAAGCTCCAGTTATCACATCAGATTCCAGGCAAGAAAAGGGAGCAAGGGGTAAATGGTATATTATCCAGATAAATAAGTGACTTTCAAGGAGCTGTCCTGGAAGTCCCACCCAATAAGTTGTTTTTACATGTCATTGGCCACACCTATGGGAAGATATAATATTTTCACTAGACAAATTGCCAGCCAAATAAAATTGTGATTCTATTGATGAAGAAGAAAGGGAGACTGGATGTTGGACAGGTAACCAGAAGTTTCAGACACAGGGGCTAATGCCTTGGAAGAGGAATTCATTTATTCACTTCGCTTATGTACTCCACTCATTCATGGAGAATGTATTTAAGACATATTGACTTCCTGGGAAAGAAAGGCACAAATATGAAGATAATGGGAACTGATTTTTATAACCAAGATGCTCACATTACAGTAAAGTACAAGCTGTGAAACCCAGAGTCAGTATTGGCAAGCACTGAGTTGAAGGGCAGCTAAATGCTGTAGGTGTTGAGAGAGACTTTTTTCCCCTAGAAGAGGCTGGAGCAATCCAGAAGGAAGCCCTGATGGAGAGGTAAAATTTTGCCAAGTAGGGAAGGTTGTTGTAGAGAGTATATTTCAGGAGGAAAGGACAGCTCGGGCAAAGACATATAGGTTGTGATATGTATGTACCTAGAGAGGAACAACAGCAGGAGCAAGAACTGAGTGGTGAAAAGTAATCCAGGAAATCGTACCAGGTTCCACAGAACTAGCTCCACCCATTGCCCCAGTCTCCTCCCACTTACTCTGGCCCTTTAATACTTATATAAAATGACAAATTGTTTTACTGATAGTATACTTTTTTGGAAAAAAAGATTCATGAAATCTTTAAGTGCTATCTCTATCACTCAAACTTTTAAAATATTAACATTTGAAAGTGCCCACGAGAGGTAGACAAGGACACATTTTATTACGGAGTTTATACAGGTTGCATCACTTCATGGCAAACAGATGGGGAAAAAATGGAAACAGTGACAGACTTCATTTTCTTGGGCTCCAAAATCACTGTGGACGGTGACTGCAGCCATGAAATTAAAAGACATTTGCTCCTTGGAAGAAAAGCTATGACAAACCAAGACAACATATTAAAAAGCAGAGACATCACTTTGCCAACAAAGGTCAAAGCTTTGGTTTTTCCAGTAGTCATGCATGAATGTGAGAACTGGCCCATAAAGAAGGCTGAGCACCAAAGAATTGATGCTTTCAAACTATGATGCTGGAGAAGACTCTTGAGAGTCTGTTGGACAGCAAGGAAATCAAACAAGTCAATCCTTAAGGAAGGACTGATGCTGAAGGCGAAGCTCTGATACTTTGGCCACCTGATGCAAAGAACTGCCCATTGGAAAAGACTCTGATGCTGGGAAAGATTGAAGGGAGGAGGAGAAGGAGACAACAGAGGGTGAGATGGTTGGAGAGCATCACTGATTCAATGGACATGCATTTGAGCAAACTCCGGGAGACAGTGGACAGGGAAGCCTGGTGTTCTGCAGTCCACAGGGTCACAAAGAGTTGGACACAACTGAGCAACTGAACAACAACACAGGTTGCATTATTGTTTAATCCTTTGAAAGACTTTAGTCTTAAACATTTTCTGATTTTAAAATCCCAAATCTTTTTACAAAACTTCCATGTGTCAAGATACCTTTTATTGTAGAATTTGTCTATAAAAATTCATCCCTTGGACTATTTCAATTTGTTTTAATATTAACCACAGCATTTGTACTGTGGTGCTTTTTGAAATACTTATCTTGCTCCCTTTTCTTACCTGGAATCTGGATGTGAGAGCTGGAGCCTTAGCAAGCATTTTGGAAGGTTTTGGATAAAAGTTACATGGGCCTTCTAGCTGTGTCTCCAGTGAGTCTATTTTGCACACCTCAGGGCCTTGGTTCACCCCTTCCTTTTGTCGGGGGATCATCTCATCAACCCTTTACCTGGCTGATCCCTTCTCATATTTTCTGTCTCAGATAAAAAGTCACTGCTTATAGAGGCTCTTTCCATCATCCTTTCTGAAGTATGTTCACTCTGTTTTTCTCACTCAATATACCTTACTCTGCACTTCATAACATTATGGCAATTAGAGATATTTTACTCATAAGGTCATCTGCTTAATACTTGTCTCTCCCATTAGATCATGAGCTCTGAGAGGCTAGGTTCTTTTTGCCTACCACTTGGTGAAGCTTAGCACAAAATTGGCATTTGCTGGAAATTCACTGGATTAACTGATGTGTGTGTGTGTGAGTGTGTGTGTGTGTGTGTGTGCGTGTGCATGTCTGCGTATTATCACCAAAGACTGATAGGGAATCAAAGTCCAAGGAAGATAAAAAGTAATGAAGTGTCTAATTATACTCTTGTATACTTTAATTCTAGAAGTTAATTGGTTATTTGATGAAAGCCCACTGCCTTGGTCAGAGATGTTAGCACAGGGAAAGATTTGATGAGCAGTGGCTTCCTAGTTTGAAATGAGATACATGGAATTCAAGCACATTTATAAAATGCAAACATCAGTTAGCAAAGGTCTAGAACCAGGTACAACTTCTTCCTATGCTTTGGGCATAGCTCAGATGGAGCTATGGAAGTGTGTATGCTCTTTTCGACCCTATGAATTGTAGCCCGCCAGGCTCCTCTGTCCATTCTTTTCCCAGGCAAAAATACAAGAGTGGGTTGCCATTTCCTTCTCCAGGGGATCTATCCAACCCAGGGATTGAACCCATGTCTCTTGCATCTCCTGCATTGGCAGTTGGATTCTTTACCACTGTACCACCTGTGAAGCCCTCCCATTAGATTAGAATGAACCAAAAGAAGGAAAGGAGGGAGGGAGGAAATCAGAAGAGAGAGAGATTTGCACCTGCCATTTGTCCAAGGATTAGTGTACCAATCACTGGGCTAAATGCTCTACACACCACAGCTCCTAATTCTCCAGCCACTCTGAGATGGTGGGTTTTTCCCCCATTTTACAGATGAGGAAAACTGAGGTTCAGACAGGTAAAAACCACCTACTTAAAATTGCAAGACCACAGAGGCAGGGTGTCAAATCCAGATCACATCTCCCTAGAACGTACATCCTTCCCTTGTCACAATCGGACACTATTTCCAAACCCTGTGGCTCTGAACTTCATTTATGCAGAGGGGACTTCCATTGATAAATGCAACAGCAAAAGTCTTAAATGCTGTGTTTGTGTGTGTGCACACACGAGTGTATGAAATGCCATGTAAGCCATAATGAGGAATGTCATTTCTGATGCGATCAGTCTGAAAACATTTTAAACGTCCCACCAATCAATGTGGTGAGGCAGTGGAATGGTGGGGGCATTCTTACACCCCTGGTGCAGGTATAAGTTGGTAAAATCATTTACAAGTGCAATTCGCTGTTCTCTAGAAGAACCAGAGATGCACATACCCCATGACCCAGCACTCCCCCACCCCCAGTGTCATTCAGTCAGTTCCAATTCTTTGTGACCCCATAGACTGTAGCCCACCAGAGCCCACCGGATTCCTCAGTCCATGGGATTTCCCAGGCAAGAATACTGGCATAGGTCGCCATTCCCTTCTCCAGAGGCTCCTCTCAACTCAGGAATTGAACCCATACCTCCTGCACTGCAAGCAGATACTTTACTGTCTGAGCTACCAAGGAAGCCCCACCTGCATGTATATGCTCAAGAAATGTTTTCCCTTTTGCATAAAGACACGTATAAGAATATCCATTGCTATAAAGTTTAAAATGCATAAAAAAGAAAAAAAGAAAAGCTCCAAGGCACAGTCTGGAGAACTAACAAAAAAAATGCAATGTTGAGGGAAAAAACAGCTCCCAGAGATTATCCACAGTGAAATGACATTTTTTGAAAAGTTTAAAGCCATCTAAACATATACAAGTGTAGTAAAATTATAAAAGCAGGTAAGGGGAAGTGTGGAGCAGTAGTTAGCCCTAGAGGAAAGGAGAGAAATGGTTTGGATAAGAGGCTTTGACTGCATTTGCGATGCATCCTGTATTCATCTGAGTGTTGGGTACCCTAATGTTTATGAATATAGTCTCTGGGGCTTTTTTTTGTCATGCCTGATGTGTTTCAGCAGAATACAATTTTAAAAGGGGGAGGGGGAGTAAGTGTTTCAGTTTCTACAAGAAATGACATTGGGAGGGTAAGTCTGAGACTGTACATGAAACTAGAAAAAGCTTCTAATTTCCTATTGCTTGGCCAGAGGCATCGTGTCATTGGCAGGTGGTCCAGCCAGACCCACAGCCCCACGTGGTGATGCCTGCAAGCAGTAAGTGTGGCAACCTCCCAGGATGTCCCCGTCAGCCCTCTGCAAGCAGCGTGCATTCCCTGGGAAGTCATGTTTCCTCCAGGTGAAGGATGGTATCGCTCCATCTCTGTCACCTGCACGGAGAAGGAAGTGCTGCAGGGAGACAGATGAGGTCATCTATTATCAAGTAGGCAAAAGAGAGACCAAAGAGGCACCTGCAGCTTGCCAGATGTTCTATCAATCATCAGAGTCAGAGGAAGGGAGCTTACTTCTTCCCCCCTGTCCTCTCCCATCCAGCCTCTCCAGAGAAGAATCAGACAAGAGATTGGCTCATGGACCCATGGACCAGTCCCCTCAAAACCAGCCTGAGGATGGGGTGGGAGCATTTCCGGCAACTACAGGAGACATTGCTCCTGGGCTATAAAAATCTGCAAGGTTCATGTACTTGGGTCAGTGCTGATGACTATCTTCCCCAGAATTCTTAAAAGAAGACCCAGCTGATATTACACTGGTCATCATCTTCTGCTTCTCCATCAAATGCCACTGTTAGTCAGGAACTGAGCTAAGAGTTCCATCCGCAAGTTTCTCGTTTGCCCCTGGCAACAGCTCTATAAGGAAAGACTATTAACGTCCTGTTCCAGCAGAGGAAACTGAGGCACAGAGAGGTAAGTAATCAACCCAAAGTCCCCCGAGGTGGACGCCGCCAACGTGCCATCTCCTTCATAGTGACATTGACGAGTCAGTAATACCCTGTTTCTTTCTAGCTGGGAAGGCAGGCACAGTTCCACTGCATCCTTACATTCCAAAGCACCCTGGGCAGGGATGGCACACCCAGGGCTGTCTCTGACCACACAAGTCCATGAGGCCAAGGTCTTCAAAGCCCAACCTCTCACATGGGAATCCAGGGTAGTTACATGACTTTCCCCAGAACCTAAAAGGTCTTTCACCACCCTATAAATCCTTGGAGATGAGGAAGGCCATGGTTGTTAGGAGAAACCAGAAGCCTAGCAAGACCTAAGCCATTCCCCCAGAGAGAAACCCAGCCTTTGTGGTCTCCAGAAGCCCCCATCCGCCAGCCACTCCTACTTGCTGACCCTTGGGGATCAAGCAGTTGAGAGTCACAAGCCCTACCACCAACACCACCACACATTGAAACCCTAGTGACTTCCATATCCATGGAGCTTCACCATCTGATCTGGAAACCTCTTTTTACACCTTGGGATGTTCTGTGTCAGTGTCTTTAAGGGGCACCCCAAGAGGAAAATAGAGAACTCAGAGGCAAGTTGTTGCACGTACAGATTTGGCACACAGGCCTCAGGCTCCGGAAAGTCCTAATAGTGCGTTTGGAGGCATCCCACGTATAGGAGAAGAAGGAGCCTAGTGGAGCAGAGATGGCGGCTTTCCTGGCCAAGAACAGAACCATGCTGTGAAAACACAGCCCACTCACCCATCCCCTTCCCTTGCCCTCTGTGACATCAGTGAGCAATTTGGTCCCACAGGGAGAAATTAGCCTTCAGCAGCTCACAGGCGAAGCTCCATCAATTCACTCTACCCTGGCCCAGCCCCCTCGCTGGTGTTGTTCAGTCGCTAAGTCATGTCCGACTCTTTGTGACCCCAAGGACTGCAGCATTCCAGGCTTCCTTGTCCCTTACTATCTCCCAGAGTTTGCTCAAATTCATGTCTATTGAGTCAGTGCTCCCTCTCCCCAAACCATCCCACCCAAGGCCAGGTTCACTTTCAAAGCCACTTCCATTGTTCTAACCATGAGATGCCCCAGAAAATCACATGCTTCCCATCCAAAGCAGATGTGTTAGTCTACGCAGGCTGCCGTACCAAACACCACAGACTGGATGACTTAAATTTATTTCTCACAGTTCTGGAAGCTAGGAGTCCAAGATCAAGGTGTCAGCAGGTTTGGCTTCTTCCAAAGCCTCTCTCCTTGGCTTCTAGATGGCCATCTTCTCCCTGTGTCTTCACATAGTCTTACCTCCTTTCTGTCTGTGTCCGAATTTCTTCTTCTTACAAGGACACCTGTCAGATTGGATTAGAGCCCACCCTATGATCTTATATTGACTGAATTACTGTACCCCTTTAAAGGCCCTATCTCTAATACAGCCACATCCTGAGGTGCTGAGAGTTAAGACTTTAACACGTGAATTTGGAGGATATGACAGGAGAGAAAACAGTTTCAGCCAAATGCCATGAGTTTATAAGTCATCTTTCGATTCTTTGGTCCATTGGGATCAACCACCTGGATTTACATTGCCTCTTATCCCTCTCCTATCTCCTCTTCTACTCTCTAAATCTCGACATATTAGAGACTTTCACATTTCTCATGATACTATATGTTCTCTTTACAGCTGAAATTAAAGTAAATTTAATGCATCCTTCTAAGTGCAGGAGATGAGCCCTGGAAAATATTGCTATCACATCTGATATGGGAACGAATTATCTTCCGAGTTGCACCAATTAATTAGCTCAGTGAATAGCAATCATCAGTCCTGATGGACTCTTCTCTGAAACTCTCCTTATTTGATTTCCTTGAATTATCACCCAAGACAGGCTTGACAGAGGATACACAAAATATGTTGGAATTCCAAATGGACAGGGTGGCGCCAAGCCAGGCACTGTCCCCCATCAAACTCAATAACTCGAATTTATAAAACCCAGAGAGAGGGCTGAAGCAGACATGGAGAAGTGAGGATGGACAGGAGTAGAGGAGTCCCTGGTTTAGAAACCAGCCCAGGTCATCACAACGGGGGAGACAACAGCAGACTCGCCCCTCCCTCAAGCCTGGTCATCTTCCAGGAGGGGCTGTTCAGAAGTGGTCTCCTCCGTGGTCCCAGTGATAGAAGGAGCCAAGGACAGCCCCTGACTGATACAGTGGTAACCAGCTTTCAGGAAACACAGACTCTAAATATCATATGGTGTTAGAGGGGTGTCCCTGGGGAACTGTTTGCATGACTGGAGTCATTATTTTAAAAGCTTTCTCCAAGTTCCTGTGGACAATGCCCACAATATAATTTTACCAGTGTCCTCCTATTCTGAGTCAAAGCCTCTATGTGTGCTGTGGGCAGAGCCCACTAACCTTTGGTGACCCTTGGGTACATTAGAAAGACCCCCTCCCTGGGCTCATCCCTTCCCCATCACCACCGTATAGACAAAATGGTGCCCCATCCATCCAGCAGGGGATGCCGCCCAGGGCTAATGCAGTCTCTTGATCAGTGCTTGGTCCATAGAAAGTACTGTACCCTGGCTGTCATTATGTATTCACTCTACACTCCTGGAGGATGCCTCTCCTGTTCACCTTTGCCTAACACAGAGACTGGCACAGAACCAGGGCAACTGAAGAAAACACGTAGGTCCCAGCCAGAGGGAACTGTCATACTCGCATCAATTAGGAACCAGGATTTGGTTTCCCAAGATGTATAATAAGGGAGCTACCTATCCCACAGTGACCCTCATTTCATACACTCCAACCGTAGAACAAGGGAACTCTGCTATGTGTAAAAAGCCAGTCTCCAAAGGTTACATACTGAAGCATTCCATTTACATACTACTCTTGAAATGACAAAAGTACAGACATGGTTTCATGTACTTTGATACACGAAACTGTCACATTTCCAACAAGGTCCTCCCTCGCCCACCCTCCTCAGTGCTTTCATAGGGTTGCATCTAATCCATCACTCTCCACGCCACGGCCTAATCCACTGTCTGACCCCAGGGTAGGTAGAAATATCAGCCTGTTGAACAAATAAATGAATGAGCGTATTGTGCAGCCAGATAAGGAAAGCGGATAGAAGGCCAGGAATTATAGGTAGCCTAGACCAGAGATTTAGAGAAAAGTCTCAACAGTTTAGATGGCAGAACTTCCCTGGTGGTCCAGTTGTGAAGAATCCAAGTTGTCATGCAGGGGACACAGGTTCGATCCATTCCAGGTCAGGAAACTAAGATCCCACATGCCTGGGAGCAACTGAGCCCGTGCACCGCAATGACTGAGCACACAAGCTGGACCCTGAGAGCCACAGCCAGAGAGTCCACACACCACAACCAGGGAGTCCATGTGCTGCCACAAAAGATCCCACGTGCAATCCAATGTAGCCAAATAAATCAATATTAAAAACGAAAACTCACAAGGCAAATCCAAAGTGCCTGCGTGTGAACTGAAGTTTCAGAGTTTGCATCTAGGAGTTCTATTTAGATTCATATCATCGAAGAGCTGAAACAAATCTGAAGAAATCATCTGGAGATAAAACTCCAGCGTTTGGACCAGGATCAGTGCTTAACAAATGTTTACTGAAAGAATGGGAGGCAAAATCAGATGATGAGTGGAAACGAATACAAGAATTTAATCAAGATTGACTCCTTTACCTCTGATGAGACTGTCAATTGACCCTCTGAAAGTAAGGGAGATTTTATTCATTTATTTGCTTACTTAATATGCATCAGGCTTTGCTCTCTGTGCTTCACCTAAGTAAACTAGCTTAACATTCCCTTAACTAGCCCTGGAAGGTGGTGTCATTATTATCCCTGCTCACAGAGGAAGTACCTAAGATCAGAGAGGTAAGTGTCTTGCCAAAGATCACGCAGCTAAAAAAGGAACAAAGCCACAATTTATGTGGCAGTCTGGATAGGAGGTGGGGTGGGGGAGAATGAATACATGTAGATGTACGGCTGAGTCCTTTGCTGTCCACCTGAAATTATCACAACACTGTTAATCAGCTATATGCCAGTAAAAAACTCAAAAAAACCAAAGCCAGTCTTCAACCCCAGACATTTCAGCTCTGGGAAACCATGCTGCAATTTCAATAGGGAGGCTAACACAGCACCCAAGGGCTTAAGGGGACATGACTACATGTCCGTGTAGATGGACATCCCATCTATCTACGCCAGTTAGCTCAGACCAGCTGCCCTGAGACAGTGCCCAGAGGCCAAGGTGGCCTGTTTTGAGTTAACAGGTCCTGTTTGGGGACCTCACCATCAAGTCCCCCCCATACTGCCATGCCTCCTCTGAGCCTGGGCTCGACTCTCTAAAGTATCTTTGAGTCTTTTGAGTCTTCAGTGTCTTTCACTTCTGGTCTCCCAGAAAAAGCCCCTACTCGGCTCCTTCCCAAGGCCTTGTGCGAAAACGACAGATAGGTCTGTCCTTAGACCAGGTGTAGCCAACAGTAGTGGCCACCGGCCACACTGGGTGGAAAAGGACTTGGGGTCACACCTAAACTCTCCAGGAAACTCAGCTGGTCAGTCAGTGATGTCCCCACGGGCAGAGAACTTGGGTTCTCTGTCACTGGCCTAGCATCTCAGTCAACATTATAGCTGAGGCTCCCAGTCCTTGGCTCTCTTGACCAGCTGGGCTGGAAGCCTTCCTCTTGTCACCTACTGGCAGCTAAATCATGACATCAACAAGGACATTACCTAACCAGGTTCATTTGCCCGATGCTCAGGAAGCCAAATGCTGAGCTGTTGAGAGAGGTTTATTCCTGAGACCACCAGGTGAGGAAACAGGAGTATAAATCTCAAATCTGCCTCTCTGAAGATAGCATTGAACGATATTTATAAGATAAAGATTCCTCTGGTGGTCTGAGGCATAGAGGTAAGAAAAGTGAGGTAATTGGGGATCTGTGCAAGTGTAATTGAGCTTCATGGATCTTTCTAGGACTTGTGTGCAGAAAGTAGCAGCATCAGCATGTTCTGAGGGTACAGGTTTTGGTCACCTGATGCCAAAAACTCATTCTTTGGACACTCACCACAGGCTCAGTTGAACAGCTGTAGGCTTCCCTGGTGGCTCAGGTGGTAAAGAATACACTTGTAATGTGGAAGACCTGGGTTCAACCCCTGGGTTGGGAAGATCCCCTAGAGAAGGGAACAGCTACCCACTCCTGTATTCTGGCCTGGAGAATTTCATGGACTGAGGAGCCTGGTAGGCTCTAGTCCATGGGGTCACAAAGAGTTGATTCGACTGAGTGACTTTGGTCTTCCCTCGTAGCTCAGTTGGTAAAGAATCTGCCTGCAATGCAGGAGACCCGGGCTTGATCCCTGGGTTGGGAAGACGCCCTAGTAAAGGAAATGGCAACCCACTCCAGAATCCTTGTCTGGAAAATCCCATGGGCAGAGGAGCCTGGTGGGCTGCAGACCATGGGGTTGCAAAGAGTCGGGAACAACACAGCAATGAACACTTGGACTTGTTCTCTATCAGTCAGAACTGGGCAAGAACTAGCTCCAAGTTTCTGCAAAACCCTTTGGTGATCCATCCATCATAGGTGTTGTCTTTAAAGAAGCTAGTGGGTGTTTAGTTTAAAATCAACTTAGAAGCAAATGAGGCTTTTTAAGTCTGGAGAGCCTAATCAGGTTAGCCCTCAGTTTGAAGAACTCTGTGGGTTGTGATGGAAATCCAGCTCTGAGCAAACAAAAAAGAGGAAACAACTAGTTCACATCACTGTATCATTCCAGGGCAGATTTCTCACCCTCTCCATCTCTCTTGGTTTCTTTTGTAGTAACTCACTCATGTAGGTTCTTCCCATAAAAAATGGCCACCAACGTGCTAAACATGTTCTTTATCTAGCGTTTCAGCCAAAGT
The DNA here is from genome assembly GCF_000754665.1 of Bison bison bison. Lineage (NCBI taxonomy): Eukaryota > Metazoa > Chordata > Mammalia > Artiodactyla > Bovidae > Bison > Bison bison. The sequence continues at coordinate 1,294,006 of NW_011484304.1, read as the reverse complement.
CTCAGACTTGAATCTCATTGGCCACATTGACCCATGTGAGTTGGGTCACATGACCATCCCTAAACCAACCACAGTGGCATGCCTGGGAAAATGACTGGCCCTGAAATGGATGGGGATTTGGGAGTGAGGTCAATTCCCACTAACTCCCTGTGAACTTGGAGGGGAAGAGGGCTGGTTCTCCAAAGGAAACGTGTGGTGATTTTTTCAGAATCAGAATGGATTCTGCCTCAAACATATCAGGTATCTACCACGACTCCCCAGTACTTGCCCTCATTCAATGAATAAATTTAGTTCTCAGACGTCTCTCCTGTCCTATTCCCTGGTGTGGCCTGTTCCTGCAGAACCATTAGAAGTTCAATGTAGTCTTTTCTGAGAAGGAAAATGCTGCTCGTGCTTTTGAAGGGGTCCTGGATCCTGGTCATCTGTGTGTCTTTACTCCTTTTCTCTGTGGTGACATCAGTAGCTCGCTAGAGCTGTCTCCTTCCCAGTACCTACCACAGGAAGAGAGGCCAGGGGTCAAAGGCCATGCCACTGCAACCAACACCCTTACAGGAGGGGAAAGATCATACGAAAGGGAAATCCCAGCATGCCCCTGGTGCCACCACTCTTGTATGCACTTTTCCTCCTCTGTCACTGCCACCACCTAACTCTCCTGCCAAGCTCCCCATGGGAAGAGCCCCAAGGGAATGAGACACTGGGCCTGAGAAGTGGGGCTAGACTATTTTATGGCAGATTGCGAATCAATTTCAGCTGGTGCAGGGGGCATAGGAAGCCCTGTGGACCCCTGAGAGGGAGCGTGATGAAACATTATTTTCATCAGCATTTTATGGAAGAAGTTTTCATGGGCTGGATAAGAGTACAGAGTCCCAAAAACTAGTTAGTCAACCAACAAAACTGGTCTTCCACTCTGGGTTTCTTCCCATAGACCTCAGTCCTGAGAAGGTAAGTTGTTCGCTGGCTCAAGTCAGAAAGGAGTTCTGAAACTTGACATGTATTTTTTTTTATTATGGAAATTTTTAGATATAATCAAAATGTAGAGAATCATCTGATAAACCACCCCCCTCCCCTGGGACCCATGACTGGGCTTCAACCGTTATTAATGCAGGGCTCCTTTTGTTTCATCTATAGCCCTGACCATCCCCTTTCCAGCCTGGATTACTTTGAAGCTAATCCAGACTTCATATATCCTTAAGATGTTCATATTGTAAGTGCCCCCAGAAGATCTGGAGCTTCTATTCTGTTTGAGAAGAAAGGAATCTGGCCTGTTATTACTACGTCATGCAGACAAGGAGATATTGTCCTTCCTCCTCCACAAACCATGGCCCCACTCTCCTTATTTGATATTATACTTCACCTCTTTATGAGAGGAAAATTGCAACTCCAGTTTTCTCGTCTGGAAATGCTCTCAGCTGGAGTGATTACAATGTTATCTCCCTGGGTTCCCCCCCGCCACCACTCCACTGACCTCATCCTGCCATCTTGCCCATCCCCAGCTCTGTCCACTCTCTGGGTCTGAAGCCTGGTTTTCTAGCCTGCTCCCCACTCCCTCTGACCTGATTTTGGGGTGCCTCTCCCTTGTTCCCCACAATAGATAAACAGGGAACCATGAAAGCCTGAACCCCACCCCCCCTTTCCCATTTCCTGCACCCAGCACAGAACCATCTCTCTTCCCATGTACCATACCAACCTGCCAGTTGCTGCCCATCCTGGAATCAAAGGGAGAATTGGGGCTTCTGATCTAAACACGGGCTGACCTTGCACGTTCCCACATGTTATCTCTGGCCCAGCAATACTCCTTGAATAATTAATCAATGCAAAAGAAAGTTGGGGAGAAAAAAAAAAACCACAATGAAAATTATGATTATTACTTAAAGAGCTGGAGAAAGATAGCGAGGTCCTTCTAAAGTTACAACACCATCTTTGGCAGCTGCAGGGTACATTAAAGCGAGGGGCCGGGGGAGGAAAGATAGGGTATATTTCAAAGCTGACGGCTGCAGTAACAAAACGCGAGGGGGGTGTTGTGTGGAATACGCCAAGTGTTTGAAGTGGACAAGATTTCTAGCATGTTGCCTTGATGCCTGTACATACTTAATAACAGATGTTTGGTCTCTCTTGGCAGATAATTGTCCTGCTGTAAGGTTGACTTGACCTGCCTGAGCGATCCGGCTTCGAACACCCCAGCAGTAACAAACGAGCCCAGCTTCTCTCTGTTTTACTAGCGGAATGCGCAGCCACGCTTCCTTTTAAGCACATAATTACTCGGCGGCAACTGAAGCCCATCCATCCCCTCTCCTAATGGCCACGGAGCCATTCGGCCATAATTTATGGGGACAGGGTTCAAAGTTTTAATAATATTTGGATAATATCATTGCCCACACGTCGGTGGCGTCGTGATGAATAGAAGGAGAGTGGGCTGATTTTGATTCCATGCATGACAGTGCGAGCCTTAACGACTGGGTGCCCCGCATGGCCTTTATGGAAACTGCCACCAGACCATCGGCTCATGAATTATAGATCTGGGCATGAAGGATTATAAACAGCAGTGGGGATCACGCAGGGACGCTTGTTCATGAGGAACTGTCCTGTTAGTGCCTCTTCCTTATGCAGATAAATGAATTGCAGGGAATACCAAAACGGCGTAAATAAACCCTTAGTGGATAACAGATTAGCACATCAACATAAAAAACCCAGTGCCAGGGCCTGCTCGGGGATATTTATGTTTATACTCTCTGCTCAAGTGGCTCCCTGGTTTTTTGGCTTCTTCCTGCTCACCTCATAACTCCCACATCCTAACGGCACCTCTGGGCGTGTTTCTCGGATGCTCTGCGGAGCCCATTGGCATCATACACAAGTTTGCTCAAAGAATCACCTTGGGGCAGGCTGAGGGATAAAAGACGCTCATCCAGTTCAAGACAGCCTTGATCAGAATTGCCTTGATGGAGCTGCAGGATGACCTCCAAACTCAGGCTGTTGTTGCATGCTGTTGTTGTTTAGTTGCTTAGTCTCGTGTCCGACTCTTTTGCGACCCCATGGACTGTAGCCTGCCAAGTTCCTCTGTCCATGGGATTTTCCAGGCAAGAATACTGGAGTGAGCTGCCATGCCCTCCTCCAGGGGATCTTCCTAAGTCAAAGATCGGATCCACATCTCCTGCATTGGCAGGTGGATTCTTTACCGCTGAGCCATCAGGGAAGCCCATGAATTCAGGCTACATACAGGCAAATGCTGACAAGAAGAGGTAGCATGTATCCCCTGGGAAACAAAAAGAAGGGAGGGGGTCTCAGCCATAAGCCTTAAAGACGATCAAGTTCAACCCATACCACCGCCAGAGAGCAGGTGGCAAAAGCAAGCCTGAGAAGGGGAGGAACTCCCCCTAAATGATATAACTTTGTTGCCAAGTCAAGATTCCTGACTCCTAAGTGTTGCCCCAGGCTGCCTTATCTGGCCTGAGTTTTCTCTCCCTTAAATGTAAGCTTTCAACATCAGCCTCAAATGATAGTGTTAAGACTGAAACAATCGTCTGCCAACTTCCTCCTGTTCATCTAGACTGACTCACCCTGAACTTTGACAAGGTTTGTGTGCCGTGAGCAAGTGCTGAATTTACACACTCGATATCCATTTAATCTGAAGGATTTATTTGGAAAGAACAGCAATTATAACTACACCTCAGAATAACTAGGAAATGACACATTTAAATGTCTTTAAATAGCTTACTGGCATTCTAAATAGCTCTCCCCTACGCCCAGGTACTGATCTTGAGTTGTCATTTGCCTGGGCCTTTTCACAAGAGACCAGGAACAGGTGGAAGCAGGTTTCAAACATCCCAGCTTCTTTCTCTACTCTGAGGTATTGTGTGCTATGCTTTCTGCTTTCCAGAGCACCTAAAGAAATGTTATCTTTTTTCTTATACCAGGAGAAAGAAGGTAGGAGAAAGGCAATTTATCCAGCCCCAACATTTTAAAAACTTACCACACGGGGATTTCTCTGGTAGTCTGGTGTGCTTCCACTGCAGGGGGCATGGGTTCAATCCCTGGTCGGGGAACTAAGATCCCACATTCAGTTCAGCATGGCTGAAAAGCCAAACAAAATTATCAAAAATTAACTTTGGGAGGTTCACAGTTTTAAGACATTTAACACATATACTGATTCCTGTAGCCACCAACACGGTTGGGATACAAAATAGCACTATCACACCTAAGTCTCCTGCTGTTTTTCAAAAAGTCAAATCTTCTCCCAGCTCCTAATCCCTAATCCCCATCAAGCACTGATCTGCTCTACATCACTTTTTTTTCCTGTCTTCTGGGAATGTCATATAAATGGAATGATATAATGCTCCTCCTTTGGAGACTGTCTTCTTTCACCTGCATAATGTCTTTGAGTTCCATCCCAGTGGTTGTCTGTATATAGTACAGTCTCTCTCTCTCTCTCTTTTTTTTTTTTTTTTCTGAGTCATATTCAAACGCACACCGAACATAGAGTTGGGATACACCAGACACTTTCTGGGATGATAGTAATGGCTGGCAGCCATGAAACCTAGTATATTCATCTTAGTATTTTCTTACAGTGACTCATTTAATCTCTCAGCAAACCAGTGGGTCAACTACCAGCATTGTCCATTTTGCAGACAAGACAACCAAGCAGTAGAAAGGTGACATAGATTGTCCAAGGTCACACAACAGGTATTTTCAAGAATCACTTAGAAGGTTAGAACTGAGTCCAGCCTTGTATTCCATACTGGGAGGTCATAATTGTAAATGTTTCTGGAGGGAGATGAGACATTTTAATCTCCAAGGAAGTGTGAAAAGCTGTTAGCATTCCATTCCCCCAAGCAGGCTATGCTGAGGATTGAGGACAACTGACATGACCAGAAGAAAAACAAGAAAAGGGGGCCAAACACTCTCTCCCTGTATACAAGTAGCTAAGGCCTGCTTACAGAGTTCACACCCACCTACCCAGACCCCAGGAGAAAACCAGACTTGATGTGAATACAGTGGCTGATAAACAGGATACATCCCAACCTCTGTTCATCCTCCCTGGTCTCAGGGGTTGGAACCAGAACCAGACCTGAGAATTTGGAGTTACTTACTACGAACCCCAGGGCTGTCAACCTCAGGCCTCCAGAAGGGCAATCATCAATCATCAACCTTCTTACCTGGCCTGAGTTGCTCCTTCTGACTTTATTAATAGAACCATAATTGCTGATAAGTGTAGATGTGGATTCCAGGTGTCAACTCATCCAATATTGCACATATGGGGAAACTGAGGCCCAGAAAGAGAATGGGCTTGCCCAAAAACACACAACACTTGAGTAGCAGATCCAGCCTATCACCTAGATCCTTTCTCCCACTCATTCACTCAGCCATCCATTCAGTCAACAAATTCTGTACTTACGACATGCCAAACACTTTTCTAGATACTGGAGACAAATGATGAATAAGACACAACATTGGCCTTCATGGAGTTGTCGTTTTGGCAGGAAGAAAGACATTAAACTAATGACCACAAAGAAGTAGATCATTTAAAACTGTAATAATCCAAACAATAAAATTGCCTCAAGACTCTGAGGCAATGTGTTTCCCAATACACCTAGCTACTTCCATTTCTTAAAGGAAGAAGGGTAAAGTTTCCTGCAGTGGTAGACACCTCCACAGGCCCTCTGAATAAGGGCATGCAAAAGTATAGCTATATAGTCCCGTAGTATTTTATTATAGCTGTCCAATGCCGGCTCCCCAATTTTCAGTAACAACCTGTTGATAAGACAAAGCTGAGTCTATTGATTGCTGAGATGGAAAGCACCATGTGAACAGAGCTTGGGTAGCATCTTAAAGAGGGAAAGGCCAGGTCGTTTTTACCAAGATTCTGTACTCTGGTTTAAAGAAGGTTTTCAAAGCAGCAGGAGGGGGAATTGGTTCGAATTGGGTAAGAACCATGTTATCCATTGATGAAAACATCAAGATGATGATGTTGATGGTATGATTTCAAAGAATCTTGGGGGAATAAAGTGTTGTTGGAGGCTTTCTACTGAAAGTTCATGGACTACTCCTATAATGAATAGTAAGTTTAATTGACTGGGCAAGAGAATTCATGGGATGGTAAAGTTATTCTAATAAAGACAGTAGAATAGTGAAGGCATGTTAGAAGAAGGAAGAAGCTTTTGGTTCTTATAAAGTAATACCTTTGCATTATAAGCAGCCAAGAGAGGCAAAAATGATGATGGTGATGGTGATATCCACCACTCTATGTGAAATCAGTGAGTGTCAGGAAGGAGTGGGGAGATCTATTCTACAGATACTGACTCAAGCTGAGCAGAACAAAGATGCTCAGCCTGAGTTCTCTACTTTGAAGCAGGAGAGCCAGGATTCACTTGTAAGTATGTCTGCCTCTGATCATGTTCTGTGGCCACCCAGCCTAAAGAAAGGCAGATAAACATCACTTGTGAGCCCATCATGGATAACAAATTCCAACTCTTTGGT
>NW_011484304.1:1280013-1287435 GCF_000754665.1 Bison bison bison | reverse complement strand
GTAATAGCTCAATTATTTTTACTCAACTGTCCTTAGCTGTTTGCTCAAGTCACATTTTTCTTTCTTGCTGGGCCAAATCCACTGCTGCTTTTCTGGAAGAAAACCCTGCAAAGTTCCTTTAGAAATGACCCTTCCCTCTTCCACTCTCAGTCATGCTATTCAAATGGGGTTCACTGGGCCACCCCACTCTTGTCCTATATTAATTATCCAGGTCTGGTCATTTGGCTTGGACATGAATCAAAGTGACTGATTCTGGGAGTCATGCAGTGGAAGCTGTGCCAAGGAAAGTCTTTCTGGGACCATTGTGGGAACATGCCCATGTTTCTCTAGAATTTTAGTCATAAAGATTCAATAAGCTTAAAGTTGCCAGTGGCATTCTTTGCCATCAACTAGGGAGAGTCTTTCTGGAACTGAAGCTCAGAAAGAAGAAAGCAAGGCCAACATACACTGTTCTGAAAAGTTGACTGAGTTTCTGGATCTAGCTATGCCTGAAACTCCATGAACTCTTTTGGACAATGCCAGCATAGAAACCAATAAATTCCTTTTATGGTTTAAACGAGTGTGAGTCAGATTCTAACCAATAAACCTAAAATCCACAGGCTTTTCTCAGTTATTCTAAATCCTTGAACCTCATACCCAAGTCTGGACAGTTGGGTTACAACCCTGAAATTCTCAGCAATTCACCTTTCCATTGTAACCACCCATAGCAAACTGCTTTAACAGCTTTATTAGTTTTAAGTTTAACAGTTTATAAGGGCTTCCCTGATAGCTCAGTTGGTAAAGAATCTGCCTACAGTTCAGGAGGCCCTGGTTCAATTCCTGGGTCAGGAAGATCCACTGGAGAAGGGATAGGCTACCCACTCCAGTATTCTTGGGCTTCCTTTGTGACTCAGCTGGCAAAGAATCCACCTGCAGTGTGGGAGACCCGGGTTCGATCCCTGGGTTGGGAAGATCCCCTGGAGAAGGGAAAGGCTACCCACTCCAGTATTCTGGCCTGGAGAATTCCATGGACTGTACAGTCCATGAGGTCACAAAGAGTCAGACTCGACTGAGCCACTTTCACTTTCATACTGTTCAAATCTTTCTATTCTGTATAAATTGCTCTCATTCCGATTTGTATATTCATTCCCCCAAGTCTAACTGAAGGATTTTACCTCAGACTGGAAGGTTAAAATTAAGGCTGTTCTCTTTGCAGGCTGCTACCCCACCACCACCATCTTAATCACCACCACCACCTTCCCCACCATCAACATCACCACCACATTACCACAGTCACCACCTTCATCGCCACCACCACTGTCTCCACCACCACCATCACCCCTATTACCATCAACACTGCCTCTGCCACTTCATCACCACCACCACCACCACTATCCCCACCATCCCCACCATCCCCCCCACCACCACCTGCCAGGCTGATCATGCAGCCTTTGCAAATTCCAAAAGGGCTATCAAAGCACATCTGGGGGCTTTGTAAGTTTTTTGTGCAAGTTATTTGTGTCCTCACTGGACAGAGAGCTCTTGGAGGGGAGAGACCTTCTGATTTAACACTGAACCCCAGAAAGGCCTTGCCTAGAACAAGAGCTCAGACAGGATGATGGAACATGAGATTCTGATGAAATCCTGATTCCTGCAGAGGAAACTGAGGCAAGGCTCTTAACTCACTCCTGCCCCCCCTTGATGATGAGAATGATGATGATAATGGTAATGATTTTGATGACCCAGAACTTTATGCCAGTGCAAGGACCTGAGAATTTAAAAGGAAGACTGGGAAGGGCTCTAACATATAGGGAGCCCACTCAGTAGACTGCAGTCTTCTTGGAGACTTGTTCCCGCTCTGATTCAATCAATGCTTGGACTCCAAAGTCTTACCAAACCGGCACCGTAAGTCAGCCAATGTTTGTTGTATAAAATGATCTTTATTTTCACTTATTTACCTTTTAACCTTTGAATTAAATTCCCAAGTACAGTGGTTCTCACATTTCAAAGGTGCATCAGAAATCCCCCAGAGGATTCGTTAAAACACAGTTGCTGAACCCTTACCGAGAGTTTCAGATTCAGCAGGTTGAGGGGGATCTGATGATCTGCATTTTTAACAAGTTCCCTGGTGATGCTGACCCTGCTGTCTAGGAACCCCATGTTAAGAACTGCTGCTCCAGTGAAAGGAGAATAAGAAGTCACTGGGACTGTGAATTGGGAAGTCCAGGAAGGACCATCTCCCTACTTCATCTTTTCCCATCCTGTGCCTCACATGCAAGGCCTTCCTGGGCCTTCAGGGCAAAGGTCAGAGGCCTCATCCAAGATACAGCAAGGAACCTGGAGCCGGAGCAGAGGCGGGCTCTACCTGGGGAAAAGGCAGATCCCTGGGAGCGAAGGGCCTCCCATTTAGCCAACAAACAGAAGGGGCTGAATCTGCAACCAGACCCGCTTTTTTGAGTAAACACGCTGCAGGGCCGCCTGTGTAAACATGCATTGTCTACTGGAGGATTAGCAAGGCTGGGCGTTTTTTTTTTTTTCCCCCTGTTTCCTTCTCTTCCCCCTACACCCACCGCCCCCCCCCCCCGCTTTTTTTTAAGCACTGAGAAAAGCCATTAAGGGATTAACACCCCGATTTATGAAAATGGAGAATGATAAAGGAACAATGGAGTGACAGCATTGTGTAAACGACATTGATTCATTTCAGAGACAGGACTGTTAACTGGGAGAAATGGAGAAATAAATGGGACAATGAGGAGATGCTTTTACCAGCTTGTCATTAATTAGCCGAGAGTACAATTGTTTTATTGTCTTTTTTGAAAAATACAAAATTGGTAGGAAAATACAAGCACTGAGTGAAGCGATTATTCTATGTCACGGGCTGACATCTGCTTTTCCTTTTCTCCTGAAGCTTGCCTCCGGAAGTGGTTTTTTAAGGGAGGAAAAGAAACTTGCCCCCTCCACTCAGCAGAAGGTTCTTCTGGGGTTCAGGGATGAAATAACCAACTCCACTCTCCAGTACACCTCAGATTTCTCTGCAGTGGAAGGCAGACTCACAGCTAGAAAGACCCCCTCTTGCTCCTTCATCTGGAGGGACTGAGGACTGGGAGGTGGGAGATGAGTGGGCTACCTGGGGGTCTCTGGCAGTGGGTGAGAAGGGACGACGAATTTAGGGAAAGAAAGGCAAGCTGCCAGGAGCAGTAAGGCCAGCAAAGCAGTCCCCAGTGGGCTCCACGTGCTGTGGGTTAAGTCACTTCAGTCGTGTCCCACTCCTTGCGACCCTCTGGACTGCAGTCTGCCAGGCGCCTCAGTCCATGGGATTCTCCAGGCAAGAGTACTGGAGTGGGTTGCCATGCCCTCCTCCAGAGGATCTTCCACACCAAGGGATCAAACCTGGGTCTCCTGCATTGCAAGTGGATTCTTTACGGCTGAGCCACCAGGGAAGCCCATTTGGCTCTGCAGACCAATCCTCACCTATTTCATCTGCAATTGGAAGCTGAAGCATTTGAAATAAGCCCATATTGGGATGTATATCATGAAAAAGCTTAACCAGATCAGGTGCAGTGCCGTGCTTAGTTGCTTAGTTGTGTCCGACTCTTTGCAACTGTATGGGCTGCAGCCCTCCAGGCTCCTCTGTCCATCGGATTCTCCAGGCAAGAATACTGGAGTGGGTTGCCATGCCCTTCTTCAGGGGATCTTCCCAACCCAGGGTTCGAACTCAGGTCTCCTGAATTGCAGGCAGATTCTTTACTCTCTGAGCCACTAGGGAAGCCCGATCTCCAGATCAGGAAGGGGCTCAAATCCTGACAGCAGTGGCTTTGCCCCAGAAAAGTGCCACGGCCAGCCCTGTTTAGAGGAAGAATGCATGTCTCACTCAATAAGAGTTCAGGTCAGACTTCTCTGGGCTCAGAAGATCTTCTGTCAGCTTGGGATGGGTTGGGGGAATGGATGGCCTGGGCTCAGGGCCCTGGAGACTCACTGGATGGATTCATAGTAGGTCTATGTGGACTTTTATTTTTGTTTCTGCTGGGTCTTCAGTGCTGCACGGGCTTTTCTCTAGTTGTGGCGAGCTGGGGCTACTCTTCATTGCTGTGGGAGAGCTTCTCATTGCGGTGATTTCTCTTGTTGTGGAGCTCAGGCTCCAGGGCATACCAGCTCAGTAGCTGAGATCCCCAGGCTGTAGTCCACAGGCTCAGTAGTTGTAGCACACAGGCTTAGTTGCTCTGTGGTATGTGAGATCTTCCTGGACCAGGGATCAAACCCATGTTTCCTGCATCAGTACTTGGATTCTTAACCACTGAGCCACCAGGAAAGTCCGTATATGGATTCTTGATGGAATAAGCTGAGCCCGTGCTGTCCAGATGGTCCCTACCCGGCCGGCCTAGAGGAGATGCAGCTGAGGAGAAGAGCCGGGCTGCCTGGGTCTGGTTCCCAGTTGCCTCTCCTTTTCTAAGGGCCATGTGTAAATCTGAGTATCTCACATTTAGATCCTAACCTGTCAAACATAGAAAAGTTGGCCAACTGTGACTAATTCTAGAAAGAGTCAAACAATCACACAAGGGTTAATAGTACTTATTTAAGAAAAAAAAAAAAAAGGAGCTCCCAGAAACAGTGTGCCTGGCAAAGAAACTGTAAACAGCTTTCCCATTGTTCTTGCCTCTATGACTACTGGCCATTGTTTGGCCTTCAATCTGGAAATGCTATACATATAAATATCACCATCTTTATAGTATTGTATCTTTACAGGCAAAGATAAAACAATGGACCTTTGCATCTCTAAGCTTTATGTTTATATAAAGATATCTTTATTCGGGAAGATTGTGTATGGTGTGTCTCACATATAAATGTTGAGCCTTCTCAGACTTTCCTCCATTCACACCATATTCAGGGTCTCCTGTGTGCCAGGCACTGCTCCAGTGGTGGGCATACAACAGTGAACAAACAAGAAATCTCCCCCACTCTCACCCCCTATAGAATTCACATGTCTGTCTGTGGAAACAAAAAATGAATATGAAATAGAAATAGGTCACATAAAAATTAGTGCTGTGGAGAAAAGTGAAGCAGATCCGGGGTAGGGAAGAGGGTTATTTTATGTGAGGGAGTCAAGGGAAAGGCTCACTGATAAGGTGCCAGTGGAGCACACCCCTGAGCTGGCAGCCTTGCAGGACAGAGTGTTCCAGGCAGCCCACAGAGCATGTGCAAAGGCCCAGAGGCAGGAGCGTACTTCGTGGGTTCGAGGCACAGAAAGAACTAAGTTGGAGGAGTGAGAAAAAGGGACAGAGTCCAAGACAAGGTCATTTTAAGGGCATTGGCATTTACTGGGAGGGTGACGGGGACCGCTGAATTGGCTGTGAGCAGAGGAGCAATGTGATTCAGTGTTTGCATCAACAAGACCACGCTGGCTTCAATGGGTAGAATAGACCAAAGATTGTGTGTATACGGAAGACGCTCACCTAGACCACTTATTTCAGGCACCGACAGGGGTGAAATAAAGACTGACTTTACTTTTCTGGGCTCCAAAATCACTGCAGACGGTGACTGCAGCCATGAAATTAAAAGACGCTCACTCACTGGAAGAAAAGCTATGACTAATCTAGACAGTGTATTAAAAAGCAGAGAGATATTACTTTGCCGACAAAGGCCCATCTAGTAAAAGCTATGGTTTTTCCAGTAGTCATGTATGGATGTGAGAGTTGGACCATAAAGAAGGCTAAATGCTGAAGAATTGATGCTTTTGAGGTGTTGTGTTGGAGAAGACTCTTGAGAGTCCCTTGGACAGCAAAGAGATCAAATAAGTCAATCTTAAAGGAAATCAATCCTGACTATTCATTAGAAGGACTGATGCTGAAGCTGAAGCTGAAGCTGAAGCTCTAATACTTTGGCCACCTGATGCAAAGAGCCAACTCATTAGAAAAGACCCCAGTACTGGAAAAGATTGGAAGGCAGGAGGAGAAGGGGATGACAGAGGATGAGATAGTTGGATGGTGTCACTAATCAACGGACAGGAGTTTGAGCAAGCTCTGGGAAATGGTGAAGGACAGGGAAGCCTGGTGTGCTGCAGTCCATGGGGTCGCAAAGAGTCTGACACGACTGAGTGACTGAAAACAGCAACAACAGGGGCCAAACAGGTGATGAAGGGAATGAATTCTGGAGAATGGTCGGAAGCGTGGCCAACAGGAGGCTGCGTGCTGATGTCAAGGGGCAACTATTCCTCACTTCCTCCTGCTTGTTGAACTTGAAAGATTTGAACATGGAGTAGTCATATCTTGTCATCTTAAAGTAAGGCTGCATTTCCTAGTGAATGCTCCTGATTTGAAAGCTTTTACAGTTAAACAATGAAAACTTGAAGCCTGACAAGCCACCAGTTTATACTCTTTCCTGAATCTCTTATCAGGCAAAGAGAACTCATACAAAAAATCTTCTTACCATTTATTATCTGGCTGCCAGGAAGCTCAAGGATAAGTTTAATTTTAAAGCACTGTGACTATATTGCATAAAATTCATGGCAAAATTATCTCCTCCCTTCTCCTAGTTCTCATAGTTTAATATGATTTTTAAATGTTCAATTAAAAACCATGTGCTTCTTATTATGAGCAACCTCAAAATATGTTATGTGAGGAATAAATTCTAAGTAACCACTTCAGTATTCTTGCCTTGAGAACCCCATGAACAGGATGAAAAGGCAAAATGATAGGATACTGAAAGAGGAACTCCCCAGGTCAGTATGTGCCCAATATGCTACTGGAGATCAGTGGAGAAATGACTCCAGAAAGAATGAAGGGATGGAGCCAAAGTAAAATCAATACCCAGCTGTGGATGTGACTGGTGATAGAAGCAAGGTCTGATGCTGTAAAGAGCGATATTGCATAGGAACCTGGAATGTCAGGTCCATGAATCAAGGCAAATTGGAAGTGGTCAAACAAGAGATGACAAGAGTGAATGTTGACATTCTAGGAATCAGCGAACTCAAATGGACTGGAATGGGTGAATTTAACTCAGATGACCATTATATCTACTACTGCGGCAGGAATCCCTCAGAAGAAATGGAGTAGCCATCATGGTCAGCAAAAGAGTCCGAAACGCAGTACTTGGACGCAATCTCAAAAATGACAGAATGATCTCTGTTCATTTCCAAGGCAAACCATTCAATATCACAGTAATCCAAGACTAAGCCCCAACCAGTAACGCTGAAGAAGCTGAAGTTGAACAGTTCTATGAACACCTACAAGATCTTTTAGAACTAACACCCAAAAAGGATGTCCTTTTCATTATAGGAGACTGGAATGCAAAAGTAGGAAGTCAAGAAACACCTGGAGTAACAGGCAAATTTGGCCTTGGAATACGGAATGAAGCAGGGCAAAGACTAATAGAGTTTTGCCAAGAAAATGCACTGGTCATAACAAACACCCTCTTCCAACAACACAAGAGAAGACTCTATACATGGAC